>NC_139942.1:19185022-19240022 GCF_963454915.1 Gymnoscopelus microlampas
CCTGGCCTGAGTTTATAGGCCTAATTATGGGGGGAATAATTTAACTCTGAGACTACTGAGTCCATGGTTGTGGTGGCTATAGACTCTTATAAGCCTGCAAGCTTTGCTAACACAACGTCTGTCGTATATGTCCTGGACATAGAGTTGGTCCTGGATGGAGGGAAGGGAAGCTCACATCCGCTGATGCACTCGGTAGTCTACCCCCACTTCTATAAGCATGCATTTGCAATCAACCAACTAGCTGAATTCATTGGATGTGGATGTTACTACACTTGCTGCCTATACACAGCCATGAAAGCCTGTCGTTGAAAACCAATTAAATTTGATATCACCAGTTCATTTGTGGAATGTTCCAGAGAGACACTGTCACAGAGCAGAGAAATGCTCTCGTCAGATAAGAACAGTCTGTCACTGACTGTGTACAGTACACAGTGTTAAGTCATTTTTGGCTTTGAACATTTCTGTTGCTTTACTTTATTTGGAAGGGACACCCCCTATTAATGGACAATACATACATGATGTAATGTAAATACATCGGATTAAACAAGGATGCTAATCCGTTTGTACAATTTTTATATGTACAGAGATCAGCACAGTGCAGATGTACACATATGATTAGTAGTCTTTTTTATTGCTTTTTACCCTTTTCTCCCCAATTTAGACATTATTATACCAATTTATTCCTCCCCTAACATGTTTGTGTGTTGTTGTTGTATCCTACTGACTCACTTACTTGTGTCTCACACACACAGGGTACATTTACATAAGTGCGACTCTGGTGGGACTCGAACCCACAACCTTTGAATGCCATCTCATCTCATGCCTTTCACTAGAAGTCCAATGCGCTATCCATTGCGCCACAGAGCCCATACAATTGGCCATGATCCAACCTGTGTCTCTCTCTCTCTCTCTCTCTCTCTCTCTCTCTCTCTCTCTCTCTCTCTCTCTCTCTCTCTCTCTCTCTCTCTCTCTCTCTCTCTCTCTCTCTCTCTCTCTCTCTCTCTCTCTCTCTCTCTCTCTCTCTCTCTCTCTCTCTCTCTCTCTCTCTCTCTCTCTCTCTCTCAGAGGCCAATGAGAAAGGGGATGCAACATACATTGATGATGTGGATGTTTAAGTACAGCAGCATCCTATTAAAACAATAAATATTAGTAGTACCTGAGTTTTAATACTGACACATGGCACAGGGACAATAGAACTCACACAGCACATGGTGACATGTACATAGTCTACCTATGTATACTGTAGAACAATAAGTACAGTGTATGGCTGCAAGGTACAGGATTGACTGAATAGGCTGCAAAGATAAATATGTTATAATAACTAACAGTATATTATCATTACAATACCTGCCGACACCAACAGGTAAGTTGTAACTTTCTGGTGGTAATAAATAGAATATTAGAGGAAAATATTGTCTGTAATTTCACCTCACTGCAACCAGATATCCAAACTCATAAGGTAAGGTGCAATCGATCTGAAATCCTGACGTTAACACAGATATAGCAAGAAGGCCATTATTGCATCTCATGAAAAACACAAAGGTTACTGTATATCAGCCCGTGGCAAAGGTCCCAGAGGGCAGGGAGAATGAAACCATCTAAAAAATGAACAAAATAGGACACAGCACCGTACATGTGTATTCCCTAAGGTCAAACATTATACACTTGATCCTGTTTCACTCTGATGAGAGGCCAAAAGTAATGTTTGACCCTGAAGGTGTGCTCTTTGCCACCAAGCTTCAATTAGGTCTTGTATGGACAGTGAGGGTACAACAGTATATTTATAATTATAGCCTGAAAACTCACCTCTTCACCTCTCAAGCCAGCACTCCTCATTCCTTGTATACCTTTTTGTTGCCTATATTTTTATATTGAATCTAGCTTCTGTATGCAGATATTTGTTGGTTACTTGTTCACATAAACATTCATCACTTATTGACCACAAATGCTAAGAATGTTATTTACTTCCTACTTGACCTGTATCAATTACAGGGAGTTTGATGATAAATGTATTATCATGTGAGGTTGCATCTCCCTACTACTGTACTGTAACTTCATGTCGACTCCTAACTCTTTGACCTTGTAAAATACAGTACATCTGAACCCAGCCAGGAGGTGCTGAAGTTCTGTTGTCTCTCCGAACTCTGCAGTTAACGCAGCTAATTCTGGTCATGCTCGATTGAAATACGTGGAGGGGTGTTTCATTACGCAGTGAAATAAAGATCATATTATGATTAGCTTGATTAGATTTCATGAATATTTGAAAGGCATACCAAATTGCTGATTAAATATTTACTGGTGGTTTCCATTATAGTGTGGGGTGATCCTCATATCTCCCAAACGATTTAATCTACTATTATACTTCATCAATATGTTTTCCTGCTTGCAGTATCATCAGCTATTCTTAATTAAGTCTATTGTTATGCGTCGCTATAATCAAAGCTAAATTTGAGTTGCTCACGGAGGGATACTGTTACTGCATCGTTTACAACTATATGTTTGAGTTTATGATGGTACGCAATTAGAAAGCATTAGAGATAGGTTGCAGTGGCACAACATAACAACCCATTGTAGATTCTTTCATCAGCTGGTCCCAAAGGAGGGAATTAAACCCCTTAACCCTGATAATTAGTACTATTCTCTACTCATTAACCTAGAAATGGCATGGAACCCCGAACCCGTTCTCTAGTTGAGCATGCAGGGAGTGGACGCTTTAACGTGGACTGTGCTAGAGCCATGCTCTCTGTCCACTGCATGGGCAACACACATAGTCCCTGTGTTGTCCAGTGGTGCAGGCTCTTCTGTATGAGCTGTATAGCTGAGATTCAGCACATGACACCACACACCCTCTAGTCTAGTCCAATTGTTCTTAAAGTGGGGTCCAGGGACCCCTCAGGGGTCCTTGAGGAGGTTCCAGGGGGTCCCCACCAAAATGTGTTGATATACTGTAGCATAAAAATCAGTTTAACCACTTTAACACTATTATGCATCAGCTATTTGAAAATGGCTGATCTACAAGCTCACAACTACACGTTGAGATCTTACAGATCTACTCTTTTACAAAGATCTTGAAAATCTTTGAACTCTTGCATGAGGGTCCCTGGCAGGCTGGCACCAAAATAGGAGGTCCGCGACCAAATACATATTCATTTGGGGGTCCTTAAAGAAAAGGTTTGAGATCCAGAACACTGCTCTAGTCTGCTTAATCAGCAAGGTAGCAACCCTTCATGTAATATCCATCATCTACATAATGAGTGGTTAAGTAGATAGAACCTCTTGGTTTGCCCAATTTTCTATAGGGCCCCCCCCCCCCCGACTTTTTGGGCCCCTGGGCCCGTACCATGTCCCATTCGGGGATCCAGGCAGCTCTGGGACCATGGCAGCACGTTGCACCTCTCATGTCAGCTTCATCTTGTCCAGCTGAGAGCTGAGACAAAAGCTTGACCATACGGACGCCTTAGAAACCAAAAACCTTCCATGATTCGATCTCAAGTCAGCTATCAGCTAGATCTCTATGCCGAGATTTAACTCCAGTGAACCGTTCACTGTTATTCGCTCCGCACAACACTGTACTAAAATTAATTTGTTCCCTATCACAACCTTGCAGGCAGTTTGATAAGATATCTCTGCAAAGGGGAAATGGTGCATGGAATTAGGGAGATGAAACGTGATCTTAATTACAGGGGGGAAGCTTGAAGTTACTCTACTTTGAAATGTCACATTTCTTGCTGTTATGTGACAAATTGCCACAGAATATTATTCGATAAACAAATATGAATGACATCAATTGCTCAATTAATTATTGTGTAAGGTTGCATCTCGAAACATCCTCATGGGGTTTGTTTTTGTCTTCATGGGACATGATGTTGATGTCAGAAAGAAAATAGTTGTTATTAAATCAATCACATTTTGTTAACTGTATGATATACAGTATGTCAAGTAGACATTTACACACCTGGAATTTGACCCATTTAACCCACTCTAACTATTTAAGAGCAGTGTGCAGCCACCACTGCCAACCAGTGGTAGACAGTAACTTTAAGTATATAGGCTACATTTAATCATGACCTTCACTCCGCTACATTTCATTGTAATTTTGACTCCACTGCATTTCTAGGAAAGGGCTCCTAGGACCCAAACTTACAAAAAATTATTATGAATTAACCTAAGCCGTATTTCAAATATATATTAATATATATGAAAATAAAATAGCCGATCTATGTGAGCTTGCAGATATATTTTCACCATTTTAATCATTCTTCAATACAGCAATGCATTGATATGAAAAAGAAAATGTAGCCTACTTTGTAATTTTTACTTTTGAATACTTATTTGAAGTATTTACTCTGTCGGACTACCTTGCTGTGAACACTGGTAACCACTGAACCACAAGCTAGAGGAGATCATACTAAAATATTCATAGTACATTTAATAGCCTACAGCCTGTGGATGTGTTACTTACTTACTTAATTACCTTTATCAGTGGCGGAAAAGTACAAAGTAAAAGTATCAATACTGCAATGTAGAAATACTCTGTTACAAGTAAAAATCCGGAATTCAAAATGTACTTGAGTAAAAGTACAAAAGTATTGGTATCAAAATGTACTTAAAGTACCAAAAGTAGAAAGTACTCACCATTTCAAATGTATAAAAATCTTTTGAAAATAGCAGATCTACAAGCTTTGAGCTTGTAGATCGGCTAATTTCAAATTTCTGAAATGTATATAGGGCTGAAGCGATTAATGTATGTTTTGTAATAATAATCAAAATCTACAAAGTAACTAGTAACTAAAGTTTTCAAATAATTGTAGTGCAGTAAAAAGTACAATATTTGCCTCTGAGGTACACTGGAGTAGAAGTATACAGTATTGAAAATTGGAAATACTCCAGTAAAGTAAAAGTATCTCAAAAATGGAAAAGTACAGCACTTGAGTAAATGTACTTAGTTACTTTACGCCACCAAGCATGTTTGTTTTATTTGTATGCCATCTCCTTACATGTTGTCACCCTCTGCTGGTGACAAAATGTAAGCAAAGAATTACTCCAGTATCAAATCAGGCACTACTGAACTACTGAACTTCACATTTCAGTATTTGGCCACTAGAGGTCATTGTCCACATCTATATAGTTCACCTCACCTATTCAGATGGTGTGGAATGTTACACTGATGAGCGAGTTATTGCACTCTATCAAGCTATTTCCTTCCTGTCTGGTTATTTCAAATTAAATTGGTCTTGTAAATCTTGTTTTTAAACAAAGGCAGTACAATATTGAATGGGAAATGATATAGCCTACTCTAAGGACAAGTGACCATATTAATGTGCAGTTACAATTGATCTGGATCTACCAAAGCTGCGTACTATCAACACTATACGGTGCAGAATGCTGGAAAACCACAGAAAGCGACATCCATAAACTATCCACTTTCCACACATCATGCCTGCGCAAAATCCTGCGAATATTCTGGCCCAAGACCATCTCAAACAATAATCTCCTCAACATCACCCAACAGGACGACATGCTCTGCATAATCAATAAACGCAGGTGGACCTGGATTGGCCATGTCCTCAGAATGGACATCAACGCGATCCCAAGAGTCGCATTACACTGGACCCCAGAAGGCAAAAGAAAGAAAGGGAGGCCTAAAACGACATGGCGGAGGACGATAGAGAAGGAGCTCCAGCAACAACACCAGAGCTGGGGGACCATAGAGAAGATGGCCAAAGATAGATGCAAGTGGAGAAACTTTGTTGCTGCCCTATGCGCCAGCCGGCGTAATGGGGATAAGTAAGTAAGTAAGTACAATTGATCCAAAAATGATGATTGATTTGATTTGAGTGGGCCTGCTGTGTTAATGACATTCCACCTTAGAGAACAATGTAATTCCAGCTATTTACAATTTAGGAAGGAGTGCAAAGAGAGCAATGTAGTCCTAAAAGAATAAATAAAATAATAAAAAACATCAAACCAGTAGCATCTGTCAAACCAACACACTAGTAACTTATTTTTTTGTATATATATATCATTTATACATATTTTTACATTTGTGGTCAAGCAAAACATATCTACATGACTCTCCCTGTAATATGACATGAGAGTGAGGATGTGTAGTTCTGACTGCGAGGAGTTTGTCCCACACCACAGCTTGGGGGACAGGTGAGATAAGAGTCTAGGATGTGAGTATAACACATACATGTGCACTAACATGCAAGAACAGGCATATGTAACACATGTACACAGAGAGAGAGAGAGAGAGAGAGAGAGAGAGAGAGAGAGAGAGAGAGAGAGAGAGAGAGAGAGAGAGAGAGAGAGTGACAGAGTGACAGAGAGACAGGGAGACAGAGATGGACCACTTAACCCCATCTGGTGCTAGCTTGACCTAAAGTCAGTTGTGTAGGCTATGTCTATATTAAGCATTTGTGCATCACTGAACGTTGAGTACCAGATGAGTTACTCACTCCCCCATGCTCATACACTCTGGTGGTGTTTGTGAATGGAAGGACAGGGTCTTTTGAGGTGCAAGGGTATAGGGTTCATTTATTTGTAGTGGCATTGGGGAGGAAATGTATGAGGCCCTGGACTTTTTGGGTCATGGGATCTTTTATGTCATTGTGACATGATAGTTTTGTTTTGTAACCACATGCACGCACACAAGTGTACTGGAATTGTCTTTACAGTACACTTTCTTTATCATTTCTTGGGTAAGAATTGTGGAATAGCTGACAGACCAGGCGTGCAAGCCACAGGCTTCCATTGTTGCCTAACCCTCTGTGTGCCCTCACAATCTAATACCACCAGCTACTGACACTGAATAGAGATGGAAAGATAGAAAGAATGAAAGGGCCCAGAGTCGACAGTGCTCAAATTCGGGGTCAACGGCAAGCAAAAACTGCCTTTCTTTTTACCCATTTTCACCCCAATGTAGTCGTTATGCCAATTGATTCCTTCCCACACACATTTCTGCATATTGTCACTGCTGGCTACTGACTCACCTGCCAGAGAAGCTCCCACCAGGAGGACACAGACTAGAGCCTTCCTCCTACTCCTCCCGCCCAACACTTACTGCTGTGCTGACAGGTGCCATCTCAGCCTGTAGGTATACGTGCAGCGACAATTATCAACCTCCCCCGAACACGGGCCAATTGTGTTTGTATAGACACTCGACAAAGCCGGATGCACCCAGAGATTTGAACCCACAACCACTGCGGTGGTGGCCAGGCACTTTACCACTGCGCACCTGAGTGTGTAAACCAAGACCTTTCCACCACATGACAGTCACTGACTGCAGTAGGCTGTTGCTGTGTGAAGTCATGGGGGCCTGAATCATATAAGTGGCATCCTTATCTCTAGCTTACAAAAGTCAGTCTGACAAATATATTTCCATTTTATTTCTAATAAACCATTGATCATCTTGTTCTTTCTTAATGTTTTGACAAGTCAAGTCATATTATTTATTTGTACAGAGTACTTGGTCAATAAATGTATTGGCTACAATTTACAATTCAAGCATTAAGCAGACAATAAGCAAGGTAATCACAAGGGCAAGTAAAGGCTACTTTGACTCTACCACTGTTCTTGTGGCCGAAAGATACAAATGTATTCGTCATACATTGTGTAGAACAGTGGTTCCTAAACATTTTCATGTCAAGGACCCAGAATCCTCTTCTGATGAATGGATGTGCCAGGGACCCCCATAAGAAAACATTTGTGTTAAAGGAAACCTTTACACAATTCTTCAAGATTTTTCACAATTCTTCTAATTCTACACACTCATAGATTGGCTATTTTTGAATAACCAAAGTATAAAATAGGGTTAAAGTGGTTAACCTGATTTTTATATATATTTAAAATGTTATTGGGGACCCCCTGGAACCCATTCAAGGACCCCTGGGGTCCCTGGACCACACATTTGAGAACCACTGGTGTAGAACTTCCACTCTCTTCTCTGTATTCATCTGCATGCCTTCCTGGTATATGAGAATTTTCATCATTCAGACTTCTATCCTTGTATTGTGAAAGCTATGCCCGTCCGTGCTGTTTAACCCATATGAGCTACAGGTTCAACTCGTGCAATATTTGACTTGTACATAAATCACGTACAATCTTATCATCATTAATTGAGTTGAGTTAGTAACATGATCCCATTCTGGGACGTGCTCTTAACGCCTATTGGACGGTCCCGGCCATCAATCACGGGGCAAACCGGGCAGAACGCATTCCCATTGGCTGGCCGTGACGAGCCCAAGTCGTGAGTAAGCAGGGCGGTTGGTTCTCTCTGCAGTAACAGACGCGCTCCTCTCTTAAATACTTACACACCTGCTCAAATTCAGCCCAAACTTTACCACTTAGCAGTTTACACTTTAGAATTACATATTTAAAATAGTTTTTGTCTTGGTGCCAGGATGGCGACAGCAGGCACGATGCCGGAGCGGCAGGACACAATGAATAAGAGATTTATTGAGAACCTGTCCGGCACTGGGAAATCCATCGGCGTGTTAACAAGTGGAGGAGATGCTCAAGGTACCGTTGATACACACGCTGTAATTTAACACGTGTCTGCAATTAAGATGATTAGATGATGCGGGGCTTCAGTGGAACTACTTATGTCCCTTTATGTTGTGTGTCGTTGATTTTACCATTATTTAATTAAATACTTATGCAACAAGAACGATGCTCTGTACAGACAGTCTGAGTCTGAGACCTATCATCACACAGGGGCGTCACAATCACAAATATCCTTCCAAACACCAAACCTAGGCTATCTATGTCACGTTTAATGTGGGACAATGTTAGTTAATTTGACGCAGACTATATTCATGCGCCTATGATAGTGTCTGTTGACTTATAAAACGTGCTTTTTGTTAGATGCACGGTGCGGTATATCAACAAGTGACCTTGGCGTTTTTCTCGTTGAAGAATTGAAAAGCACAAGTTGTGCCTTAATTTGGCACCCTGCACTGCGGTATGATCCACCCATGTGTCCATGCATGCATCCCATGTCTGTCTGTCTCTCTCACTCTCTCTCTCTCTCTCTCTGTGTGTGTGTGTGTGTCTCTCTTTCTTTCTGTCTGTCTGTCTGTGTGTGTGTGTGTGTGTGTGTGTGTGTGTGTGTGTGTGTGTGTGTGTGTGTGTGTGTCTGTGTCTGTGTCTGCCTCTCTCTCTCTCTGTGTCTCTGTCTCTCCCTCTCTCTGTGTCTCTGTCTGTCTCTCTCTCTCTCTCTCTCTCTCTCTCAGACTGTGTGTGTGTGTGTGTGTGTGTGTGTGTGTGTGTGTGTGTGTGTGTGTGTGCGTGTGAGAGAGAGAGAGAGACCTGTGTGTGTGCTACACCTACACTCATAACAGTGTGTGTAGCTACTCAGTATTTAATATCCGTGTACTTGATATCCGGTCAACAATTTGATACATCTAAACATTATGGGTTCAATATTTTCGAGATATAATATAGTCATCAATAGTCTACTACTATTGGATACCATAGTTGTACTACAGTAGAAAACAGTGTAGTGTAGTATACTACAACAGGGGTTCTCATATTGTGGGATCTGCCTGGGACGCCCAGGGCCAGGGGTCCTTGGGGGGTTCCAGGGGGTCCCCAGGAAAATGGGGAACAGTTTAACCATTCATGCCCTATTTTATACTATGAAATTGCAGAAGTAGCCGATATACAAGCTCACACCGTGAGCGTAGATTCAGTGTCTATTTTAGCTATTTCTGAACGTTGAAAGTGGATCAATTTCACTATTTGTTTTACTTGTCTAGAAGTTAGTCCAATGAAAGACGGTGTAAGAATGACTATTCAGAATCACCCACAGTATAGACAATTGTAGAATTCTGTGTATTTAATCTAATCTTCAAATGAGGGGTCCACGGCTTAATGTTACGAATCAATTTGGGGGTCCTTGACATGAAAATGTTTGAGAACCTCTGGTCTAAGCTTACAGTACAACACAATGTCATCATGTGACACCATCGTACTACAGAGTATACTTGAGGCTTGGGATGCTGCCATATCTCTGGGCTACGTGAGTAGCAGCGGGTCCGTCCTGACTGAGTCATTCCTAGAAGGAGGAGCCCTGCTGGGCCGGATCCTGAGTCTATGGTAGGGATGAGATGATATGAAAATGACATGTCAAGCTTATTGTGGCAAAAAGTTATCGCGATTAACGATGGTATAGCGATAATCAAAATATGCTTAAAACTTAAAATGGCACTTTTGTTAACTACTTGAACCCCCAGCATCCCTATTCTGGGGGGAATGTTCGCCAAAAAATAGCCCATCAACAAGCTCACAACGCATTACAACGCAACGCGTTGTTTTAGGAGGAGGGGGGGGGAGGGGTTAGGTTAAGACTTTGACAGGGGCCAGTTTGGAATTGCAGCCTCCTGAAGGTGATTCTTTTGGGCAGTTTTGAAAGTGAGTAGGGTTTTACACTCCTTTTCTCCTTTAGGTAGGGCATTCCACATTTTTGTTGTATAGCATGAGAAAGAGTTCATTCCCTTGTTTGTGCCAAATCTGGGTTGAACATGATCAGTGGAGCTGCCTAGGTAGTCGGTAGTCGCTAGGTACAGTAGTAGGTAGTCGTCTACTTGGCCTGTTCATAAAATGTCCCTCTGTATGTATGTGGGGCATTTTTGTTTCAGCCTATGAAAATCAGGATCAGGCTCTGAAACAGTTGGCACCAGTTGGCCCAATTTCATTGAGGGCCCCCCTGACCTTTGGTCTACTGGGCCCGAGCCCAACAGGCCCCTTTGGGAATCCAGCTCTGCAACCCTGGTATTTCAGTCCAACATAAAACTAGGCTATTACTGATGATGACTAGACCCAATCCTTCCCAACTAATTATTTACATTTCGTGCACTCATAGGCTCATTATTAAGCAGTTTGCTGAATCATATTTGAATTTCATCAAGTTGTCGTACTGTGAACCAGGGTATGCTTTCATGAATGCTTGAAAGGGCTGTCAGTAATGATGTGAGCGTCTACACTGATGAACGACAACGTTCTGTAAACAGTGGTGTCAAGCACGTGCTGCACGCTCCATCTGCGTGGAGCCCTTTAGCTAGCATACATGAGTGATGAGGGTCTGTTATTGAGTGTGAAGATGGTATTTCACACTGTCACTGAAGTCTACCATTGCTGCTGGATTGTTTTGTTTGACACTGCTACATGCAACAGCAGAATCATAAGCGATGTCTTGAGCCTTGCTGTGATTTCATAAAACAGGCTCACTAAATGTGATTACAACTATGATGCATTGAGCCATTCTTGGATTATAAATGTGTTTATTATGTTCCAACAAAGGAAATGTATTTATGTTCCATTCAAATACTGCTGGTGCCTGTAAACTGATGTATGGAAAACATTTATTAAGCCGATTCAGTCTGCTGCTGTTGCAAAAAATCTATCTTGGGGTATATGTGATTCATAGCTGCACATAAACTACATAATGTATGCACTTGTGTGTGCACCGGACCAGCACATACATACTGACATGTAAGCAAAATATGTTGCTTGCTTTAGACAAGACTGTGTAGACACTAGACAGACATGACATTAAGAGAGAGAGGGGGAAAGAAAGACCGGTCTCCACTCTCCAGCTGGAATTGAACCAAGGATGTCATGGTTATGTGGTTGATGACACACTGTCCGGTTAGCTACCAGCGCTCACGTGACTTTTGAGCATACACCAAGACACACACACACGCACACACACACACACACACACA
The DNA here is from genome assembly GCF_963454915.1 of Gymnoscopelus microlampas. Taxonomy (NCBI): domain Eukaryota; kingdom Metazoa; phylum Chordata; class Actinopteri; order Myctophiformes; family Myctophidae; genus Gymnoscopelus; species Gymnoscopelus microlampas. Next base: position 19,196,749 of record NC_139942.1, read on the forward strand.
CAAAACAGAGTGACATTGCCTGTAACCTAATTTTACATACTATATGTGAGCAGCATGGCTCATTCCCATTGGGTTATTATGTAATGGCTACTACAACGTCCCCATCAGCCCTCAGCTCTCTATTGAAAACCAGTTCACGCGTAACCCCTCTGTCCAATGAGCATCTTCCCTGGTTTCCTAGCAACATCGAGTCAGCACCACTCTGGCCTACCAGCATACGTTAACATAAAGCACAACACAGCCTCACTCTACATGTGGGTCTGGGTGTCATTCACTGTTGGAGCGGCTGTAGATTAGAAGTGTATATCGTTGCTGTCGGCCAGAAACCTCTTGTTTTTTTGTAAATTAACGCCCTACTTGATCACACTGCTGCGTCATACAAAAGTATCCAAATTAGCAGATCCACAAGCTTGAAACGCGGTGCTAAGCGACGCATTTTGAGCTTGTCGATCAGCTATTTTTGCTATTTTTGAATTTGAATCCTGAAAAGTGACAGTTTTGGAGATATGAGGTTTCCTCCCGACAAGAGACGATATGTTGGGGTGCGCTGATACTGTAGATCAGTGGTTCTCAAACCTTTTCATGTCAAGGACTCCCAAATTAATATGTATGTGGCCGCAGACCCCCATCTGAAAATATTTTGTACCAGGGAGTGGGACCCCCATATAAGATAGTGAAATATTCTAAATTTGTCAGTTTTTCCAGACGTTTTGAAAATAGCAGATATACAAGATCACAACGCGTCGCATGGCGAGCGACACATTGTGAGCTTGTAGATTGCCTATGTTCAAATAGCTGATGTATAAAATAGGGTTAAAGTGGTTAAACTGATTCTGATACTATATTATCTCATTTATCTGGGGACTCCCTGGAACCCCCCCTCAAAGATGTCATAATTTCATAATTAGTCCCTCCCTGCTCTCTGCCTAATGTTCACCACAAACAAACTGGCCTGTCGTGCATGCCAGTAGCCATCAGGCTTGGCAAGCCTGTCCCCCATATGTTCTGTTCTTGGATTACTGACACACTGACACACTTGCACATGGACTATTGAGTTGTTCATTACAGAACCAGCACAGATGCCTGTTAAAGATGACTGCTGTGAGAGTCACTTACATTCACTCATACATTCATTAATTATCCAGATACCCACTGTTGAAAGCCGACTGCACTGTACATACTGTATATCTTGTCTCAGGTCCACTCTTGAGGGTATACGTATTATGCATATTCGTATTCATCGTGATTATGAATATGCACAATAAATGTCATTCATCATAGGTGATAGATGTACTATTCATGCATATATTCACTAGTGATAGACTTTACATAATTACGTTATACTATATATATACTATAATATATATAGACATATGTTAACTCAGTCAGACCAAGTTCAGATGTGTTGTGTCAGACTATTATTATCCTTATTTATTCTTATCTCTCTACCTGTACCTATCCAGTGTTTCAAGCTTTATATAGCACAGCATCTGAAAAGATCACAATGGAATAAGCTCCCAAAGCTGTGTTTTATGCTTTTGACAGATATGTATATGTTCATGTATGCACAAATCAATAAATTAATAAATCAAAACCCAAGTGCTGAACATAAAAAAGTGAAAATTAAATCCGGTCATAAAAGAACATGAGTTAAAAAATATATAGCACTACAAAATGACTTATAAAATAATAAATAGTAAAAGTATCTACACTCTACACCCTTGTTGTGGGCCCATGTAAGCTGACATTGACATGTCATTCAGGGCATAGCTTCAGCCACGTCCCTCCCACTTTTCATGGACAGGCGGCAATGGATGGTTGCCATGTTGGCACTGATGGGTATCTGATGTGTGCTCTCCTGGGTTCTTGACTGCTCTCTCAGTGACAGCTGAATAGAACCTGTCTGTAAAGATGAAACCAGGCCTGCTGTCTAGTTAGCATGTACAGGACATAAATAGAGGTAAAACATCTGATAATAACCATAGCATACAATTGTGACCTAACATATGAACCGTCTCTGCAATGAAAATGTCCATTAAAATTTCAATAGAATTGAACTGGACTGATGTGAATTTAAATAATAATCTTGTACCAAACCACCGTTTGATAATGGTGCAATATGCCCTTTAGATAATAATGATAATTGCACAAAACTGATTTTACAGGTCATCTAAATGTATTAATTTACCCTCTCCATCCTCTATTCCCCATTTCCTCGCTCCTCCTCTCTTTCCTGTTTTTCTACACTCCTCGTCTCCTTTCCTTCTCCTGCTCCTCTCCCACCTGCTCTTAGGTATGAATGGGGCCGTGCGTGCGGTGGTCCGGATGGGGATCTACGTGGGAGCCAAGGTGTACTTTATCCATGAGGTGAGAGCTATGCTGACTCAGACACCCAGACACAGACGCCGGGGGTGCACTGTAGCCGGTGGGGTGGGGTGGGGGGTCTAATTTATAGTTGACAGTGAACTTAATGAGGCCTGACTGGCCCTTTCGCACTGATTCTCCCTGCGGGCGCCAGCAGGCTCCATGCATACAAAGACTGCTGCACTTAGGTCAGTACATGCAAAACCCTAGAGGAGTCTTTGGTGGGAGAGAAGACAACAACTGTCTTTCTGCAGGGACCTACATAATGCCTGATTAATACTCGGTTGTGCATCGTTCTGCGCACCGAAAATAGCCGATGTACAAGCTCACAACACGTTGCTCTGCGACACATTGTGAGCTTGTAGATCTGCTATTTTCGGTGTGTGACACCGGCATGCAACTAAGTATAAATCATGCTTAGAGTGACCTTTGCGTAACATAATGGTTGCAGGTTCAATCCCCACTTCTCTCAAGACCTATTATGCTCACTCAATATGTCTGTCAGCCAAATGGACAAAGTGTGAATATGAAGTTTGACGTAGACCACTGAATGTGTAAACTGAATAATCATGTGTAAATAGTCAGATTGGGTGAACTAGGTAGGAGAAAGTTGACATAATCAAACATATTGAACACGCTTTGTTTCAAACCAAACAAAGTCCTTGCTTTATAAAGCATGAGCTCCCCTTTATTTAACCTCTTCTGGAGCACGTCTGTGAACATGTGGTAAAAATTAGGTAAGAAATCATGGATACTTGAACTTAGGTCAGGTTTGTAAACCGAGATATGGATTGTATCTGCACTTGATATCGGGTCCCGAATCTGAGACATGCCCAAAATTTGGAGATCGCCTGGTGAGGGTTCTAGTTGGTGTAACACTCCAACTGGTAAGAACCCACAAGCACGACTCAGATATGATCAGGTAAGAAATCATTGTTCACATCATGGTTTATTCCAATAAACAGGCAGGGTCAGAATGGGGTCAGAATCAGGAGATCAATCAGTGAAGGCAAACTTAAACCAGCAGAGATCAGGCAGTGAATCAGGGTCCAGGGGATCAAGCTGGAGTTCATACAGAAAGGTTAAAGGGTCTACAGCATGAATTTCAACTTTTTCTTCATTTCTGTGTATTTTTGGTCTCCCCCACCTCTCTTCTGTTCCAACAAATACCCGACTTCGAGCATGCAGGCTTTCATAGGCTATCTGTGTTTTTTATGTAAATTGGTCTGAAAACAGTCCGTCAGATTTGTTCCCCCTGTCTACGTCACGTCTGGGAACAATTCCTCACGTTTTTCAGTTCCAAACAACAACAACAAAAAATTGAAAAGAAAAAAAAGTTTTTTTTTTTTTCCATATATATTTTTTTTACTTTTTCCACACAGAACCAGGAGATAACATGCATACAAACTGGCTCAATAGCGCCCCGTGCCAAACAGGACAATGCAGGTGAAAGTGCTTTATAAGCCAGAGAGAAGTTAGTTGGAATGAGTATATCTGAGGCTTGATTTAGGCTCAAACCGTTTGAAAAACGTTTGAGGGACATAAACAATATGATATTAAATATTATTATTCTTTTTTTAAATTCATGGTGTCCTTTAAAAAATCAGGTAGTCGTGCTGGAAGGCTTAGAGTAATGCCAATGGGCAATTTGGCAAAGAACAAGATAATATCTCATTGAACTTTAGTGTATGTACTGTACCCAACAGTTCTTTTTCTCATACTGTACACTGTACAGTAGCTTACTGTTAGTATGGCTAATATTTGAGATGTGCGTTCCATGGAATGTGTACAATAAATAGCATCTGCTGTTGTGTCTGTCAACATTGTCTGTGGTGGTGGATGGGGGAGGGGCTTTATTATAGTATAATTGGACCAGCTTCATATTTCAATGTTTCCACTGTTATTCTCCTCTGAGCCCTGACTAAATACAGACCCCCAATGACACTCTAACACGTTGGCAAGCAGTAAGCACTATACAGGCATATTGATTGGGGTGAAATAAAGTAGCCTATTTTGAAACATAGATTTCCCACCAATTAACCTCTGGAGCATTGTTTTATATCCTGTAGTCAACTGAAAATAGGCTTTTGTTTTGAAGAATGGGGATGTTGTTTTTGGGTTAATTTATATATAAGCACAAATGTGATGCTAAGGCAATATTGTCATGAAGTAAAAATATCAGTAGCAGAATCTGTGACTGGACTGCCATCAAGTACAAAGACACGCTGAAGGGTTTGGTGTCATGTTTGGCTATGAAGGCTATAACAACAAGGACGTTGTACAGTTTTAATTATGTTTGGCCATTTATCCATCAAATAAAAGTGCTGGTTTCCTCTCCAACCAATAATTGTGTTTTTATAATTTCAGTGAATATTTTGTTCTGTCTAATGATTTCATGTGTGATCTCTCTCCACTCCAGGGATACCAGGGCATGGTGGATGGTGGAGAAAACATTCAAGAGGCCTCATGGGAGAGTGTGTCCAGCATGCTGCAAGTGGTGAGAACAGCACTCTACTAAGGACAATCTCTCTCAATGTGTACAGTTACTTTATTGGAGGTATAGAGTAATGGTTGCATATTTTTAGATTATGCCAAAATAACTTTCTCTTCTGATCTTCTGGATGCAAATCTGTCAAGTAGAACCCTATGTACTAGGAATGCTATTTACAGTCCTGCAATATCGCTATGGTTATTCTAAAATAGGTTATCTTATCTATGTGATTCGTACAGATGCGAGGAGAAACAGTTTTTTTCTGACGAGAGCCTGCCTAGGTGCTCTTACATTGAGGAACCGGAATCAGTTCCATCACATTTGCATTAACGGTTCCGCTAACGTTTCACATATTTTTCCACTGTATTCTTCCTCCAATTGTGTCTGTTTTGCTGTGTGCAAGTTACTGCAAGTGACTGATGCTTTGATGTCACCTGCAGTGAATGAGTGGAGAGTAGAGCGTTGAACAGAGAAAATAAATCAAAGTTGTTTTTGCACATCAGTAAGCAGAGCGAAGAGAAGTGCGTGAAATGCAACTGCTGTGATGTGATAACGCGCATGCATCATAGCACGTAGACCGACTCTTTGCGACGAGCGTTGTCGTCGTCGTACAACGATGTATAAATCAGGCTTAATGTGATTAAACATCTCTTGATACATGATGTCAAAAAGGCCTCACTGTCGCAGCATGACGCGTTGTGCGCACGCACGCACACACGCACGCACGCACGCACACACACACACACACACACACACACACACACACACACACACACACACACACATATGACATATCGCTTCACAGGCAGCCAGCATGGTGTCTGTAACGTTCTGTCAATAGTGCAACATTCATCCACACTTGTACTGTACGTTTCCAACTATTGATTTTCGCTGTAGAAGACACATTTGAACTGCAGTAAATGCACTAGAATCAGCTTTCAAACACACACTTCATCAGAGAGTACACTTACAAAAGTTGGCCTCTGGTGAGAGGGATGGATATCGTTAGGATTTTTACGAGTCCGGTTCTGGTTCCGGTTCTGCTTATCGGATCCGGTTCCTATCGGTTCCATATTTCGGTTCCAAAATGATAAAACAAATAAGGTCAAATGTTTATTTAATAGAGATGCACCAAATGGAAAATTCTTGGCCGAAACCGAATACCGAATACAGGAAACACTTGGCCGAAAACCGAATAGCCGGAAATTATTAATTAAAAAAAATATATATACATTTTTTTTAAAGTTTTTTTGTACCATTTATGTCATGGCTGTACCTCTGTTGTAGAGCTACATGATTATGTCAAAACTTATCATAACTATAATGGTTCCATATTGAGATCAGTTATTTAACACAAACATATTTATTTATTGTGTAGAAATAAAATATAATATGCCTCAAAACATTACCCTGCCATATTCAAGACATTAAAACAAATATTAAATAGCCTATCAAAAGGCATTATAATATCTGCAGTTGCATTATTGCACACAGCCAAAATGCATTAATAATATTAGGTCTGCCATTCTTTCCTTTTGAAGAAGTAACTTTCAGTTTCATTTTTGCAGGACACGCACGCACGCACGCACGCGCACACACACACACACACACACACAATCAAACAGAAGCGTTCACAGCTGGTGTTAATTATTTTCCCCTGCGCGAGCTCTTAAGTAGCGCTGGTTTGCCACCTAATGTTACACCCTCTGACAAGGGGATTCTAGTTTTCAACAGCAAATCTTGGTTACAAAGTTTGCAGGGCAGGCTGTTCCTTCCCTTACTACTTCAGTTCAGACGGTGGTGAGTGAGGGGAGCGGAGGGGAGGACGGTGCGAGGAGGAGGAATGTGGCTGGGCTGAGTGCGCTTGGAGAGAAGCAGCAGCTCTACTCCTCCATACAGAGAGACGCAACTGATGTATACTTCTCCATACAGCGGTGTTTTGCCGGATTTGTGATTTTTGATCAGATTGTGCTGTTTGTGTAGGACTTCTAAACGCCTTTGTTTGAACGGCTTTTAGCGCGTCTAGGAACCGATATGCAGAACCGAAATTACATATTTGTTATGGGTACCCGGTACCGACCATTTCTTTATCGGTTCCTACTTGGAACCGTATTTCGGTACCCAACCCTAATAAATGCCATCACAAATGCTTGACTGTAAAGTCCCATGCGCTGCGCTATCCATTGCGCCACACACTGAGTCGATGCATCAGCTTTCGTCCTGTGTCTGCCTCTCCCGCTCAAATTCTAATTTAAAAGGGCTTGCTTTATTGGCATGGGAAACGTACATTTACATTACAGGAAAAAAAACATGTATGTACAATTAAAGATACTAGACCATTTGGCCACCGGCAGCCATGTGTAATGCCACAGAAATGCCAATCATTTTCTAATATTATTGTAAAAAATACTGGATACTTTTATAGTTATGATGCCACTCTGTGTCGTTCTGCAGGACTGTAACCACCAGCCCGGGTCCTGTTGTGTTGGAATTAATAGACAGAGTAAAAGAAGCATGAAAGAAACAATAACAATGTCTAGGGAGGGAGGGAACTGCTTTAACCCTAGACCTGAGAGGCCGATTCTACAACTGCCTTCTAAACCAGAAGTTCTCAAACGTTTTCATGCCAAATTGATAATTATTTATTTGGCCGTGGACCCCATCTGAATATGTTTTGTGCCAGGGACCCCCAAAAGAAAACAAAAAAGATATAAAGATTTTAAATAATGTTCAGAAATAGCAGATGTACAAGCTTGCAGCGTGGCACGAAGTTGCACGCTGTGAGCTTGTATATCTGCTATTTTTGAATAGCCAACGCTAACATCTAAAATGACACTTTCCCGGTTTTAATGGGTTAAATACAGAGAGGAGTTGATGAGGGAACAATGATCAGGTGTGTGAAGTTCTGATTGGTTTGTGGGAGAACAAGGTGAGATGAGTAGATTGGCAGGACTAACGAGGAAGTGGAAACAAGTGTGCAGGTAACAGTGACTGGATTAGATTTCAGCTTTGTAAGAGACTCACATGTATGGTGTCTGTCTTCCCATCAGGGCGGTACAGTGATCGGCAGCGCTCGCTGCAAGGAGTTCAGAACCCGCGAGGGCCGTCTGAAAGCCGCAGAGAACCTGGTGAAACTCGGCATCAACAACCTGTGTGTGATTGGTGGAGACGGAAGTCTGACCGGTGCCAACAAGTTCAGGGAGGAGTGGAGTGGCCTGCTGGACGAGCTCCTAAAGCAAGGTGACACCAGGATTTAGTCACTTTGCCCGTCAAAAGCCATATTTTCAGGTTCAATCAGATTTTTCCCCCAGGCGGTGCTACACCAGAAATTAAGCCAACATGTACTATGTTATTGCACTAGTTTATTTTGATAGGCCCTGCCCTAGGCTATAGTCATTCATTTGTGAAAGACAGACATAACCAATGGCATGAAAAGTACTACACCTTTTTGTACCTATAGGCTAATACTAAAATGCTGCTGTATCCATATTCACTGCAATAATAACAACAGACAAAAGGTTGTTTCGTTATAGGTTAGGCTATATTATGTTAACAATCTACGTAAGCATTTTGGTATGAAAGCCAGCATTCTTAATCCTGTATCATACAAACCAAACTGTGTGTAAATCAGCGAGTTGAGCCTCAATAAGCACGGCGGTATCGTGCGTCGAAAATCGGCGATCTACAAACCCACAACAAGTCATATCCGCGACGCATTATGGGCTTGCAGATTGCCGATACCGTTGTGCGTCAAGGCATAACTCAACATAGACGTAACAGGCATAGAAAGTGGAGCTCACCAGTTGGAATGATCAGCAGCAGTCAGTGCAGTTCTATGTGTATAGATATCTATGCGCTGGGCGCAGCAAACCTGCACTCACGGCGGCCCGTTCACTTGCATTGAAGAGTGAACTACGCATGTGCAAAACTTAACATTGCGAGTCTATGGTAAGATTAATCTATGGTAGATTGTTGTGCACACAGCATTAAGTTTAGACAACGTAGAACATTTTTTATCTACATTTTATCGCAGATTATTCATTTTACTCACTAGTAATTAACTATATAATATTTACCTTGATGGTTTGATCATTTAAAATATATATAGAATATATTTTAAAGTAATTATTATTTGTTCAAGGAAGATCTAGAGGTGGGGCGGCGCACTAGTGCCCTCTATTGACGGGCAGCCACTGGGTTCAATAATTTATTGCTATTTCTTTAAGTGTCTAAGTATAGACGGTTTCAAGCTGTAATCATTAACACAGCTGCCATGAACGGTCCAGGCATCCAGAACGTCCTGTTTCTAACTTTCTCCCTAGGAAACGTTCAGAGAAAGAGGTTGCTAGTTACCTAGCTAGCTTCTGTAGCTAGCCTACAAAACAATATGTTTTATCCGTTATTACCAGCTCAGGTTGTTTGTGATTTTCATTGAGTTGATAAGTTATTCCTAGCACACACAGACACACACGCACACGCACACACACACACACACACACACACACACACACACACACACACACACACACACACACACACACACACACACACACACACACACACACACACACACACACACACATCCCCCAGAAACAGTAGGCTGTTGAAACTAGCTATACAAAATGTAATTATGTGGCTCTCAGGATCCCTGGGGGAATGATGTATCTCACATGTGGATCTCAGACTTTATGTGGCCTGTTGGTCAGTCATCCATGACCTAACTCCAAATTCGGCCAAGGTCTCAGCCCGATCCGAACCTTAACTTACATTATAAAATGTAAGCTAAATATTAATATAGAAAAAATAATGAGGAAAAAGGTAAGAAGTAATTCTTTGGCCTACAAGAAATCTATTACACTGCCAAATCGTTCCAGTGGTTTGCGATATTAGCCCTGGGGACACACGCACACACACACAAACACACACACACACACACACACACACACACACACACACACCGACAAGCCAACCCTCTTATAGACAGCTAGCCTGCTGCACAGTTAAAACATAAAGTTGCCAACATTTGTAACGCTGATCTTTAGGGGAACTTTTAGTATTTACTGGTCCACGTGGAGGGGGAATTACTTTTCTGCATTTACTCAGCAGATAGATGCTCAGATGGCTCAGATGAACACATGGGGTCTTGTTAGCTCCTTAGTGTCTTGCTCAGGGATACTTTGACAGGGCTTTTATCTGGCACCTACAACTTCCCAGGTGGGCTCTCTACCTATTCAGCTATGGCTGCCCCCCATAAGATTAGTGGAGATGCCGGGGATTGAACCCGGGGCCTCATACATGCGAAGCATGCGCTCTACCACTGAGCTACATCCCCCTGTGACATCTATTGTGACCACACCTGTCTCATGCATCTTAATCTGAATGCTCTCTCTGAACGGTAAGGAAATATCTGTCACTCTGCTGGATTTAAGACTGGTGCAATCATCTTTAGACTTTTGCCGGGGCTCAAACCTGGGACCTTCCCAAGCAGCTCATGAGTATATAGATAGATAGATAGATAGATAGATAGATAGATAGATAGATAGATAGATAGATAGATAGATAGATAGATACTTTATTGATCCCCAAGGGGAAATTCAGATATCCCATAGCTCATACAGGCAAGGTTAGTTAAAAACACATCACAAAAAGAGGGTGGGGGCACAGGTTAAAACTGAGAGAAGACAAATATAAAAGATATATTATGAATAAGCATAAAAAAAGCATTTAAAAGGTGTCACTGGGAATAAAAATAAAGATCATATGTATCTCTGTCCTCAGGTACGATTGATCAGCAGCAGGTGCATGCTAACTCCATTCTGCACATCGTGGGAATGGTGGGATCCATCGACAACGACTTCTGTGGTACAGACATGACCATCGGTACAGACTCTGCCCTGCACAGGATCATAGAGGTGGTGGACGCCATCATGACCACTGCGCAGAGGTACTCTCCCTTTTGTACTTACATTCATTTTAATTTACAATTAGAAAAGATAGCAGCAGCAATAATAATAATGATAATACAAAAAACACTTTTTGGATAATGCATTGTATTCACATGTATAATATATTAAAATGCACTTATAAGGCTCCATAACACTCGTTATAAATGTTTAGTTTTATGCATAACTTATAACAAGGTTTTTGAAGTATTATAAATGCTGGTCATAACGCATTATAAGCTCAGCGGAACAGCACATTATAACTACCGGGTAACACTTTACTTAAAGGTAGTGTCTATGATGCCATTATGTTATAATGCATTATATTTGCAATTATTATGCACTTATAAGGCTTAATTTTAAATGTTTATAATTATGCATAACAACTTATAATAAAGACACTTTACAACTGACTAAGTTAGGGTGGTTATAATGTGCTGTTCCGCTGAGCTTATAATGCATTATGACGACACTTATAATTCTTCATAAACCTTGTTATAAGTTGTTATGCATCACTATAAACATTTATAGTAATGCATTATAGAACCGACCTTAAGATACGTCTTACCCAAAGAAAATATACAAAAACAATACAAGATCCCCTAGCTCTTTGTATGCATTTGCCCCAAACAAGTTCTTTCTACACAGTAAAGTCCTTAGTGTTAATTTATCCATTATCCATCAATTGGAACCAAATGGACCCGTAAGGCTCCATCTGGTTCCAATTGTACACTGTTAGAGATAACTGAACACTGAGGATTTTACTGTGTAGAATCACTTGAATATCCCTTACTCATGGTTTCCTTTAATGTTGGTGATCTAACAACAGAACATCAGTGTAAATCACGTTTAAAGATAAGAGGGAGTGGGCAGAGTCCTCTCTCCTTTTCCCTCTGTTGAAATCTGAGAGGCAGCGAGTTTAGACAGAGTAGGGGCCGGGGGAGGAGTTCCGTTGGAGGGGGGCTGCTGGTGAAATCTGATCCCCGGGGCTGGCTCAGGACACGTGGCTCCAGAGTTAAAGAGGACTGAAACTCTAAATCTAAAATTATTTGATAAGGCTACTTGTGTTTGCAACCAAGGCTGTGTTTTTCCAAACAGAGACCTGGCCAAGGCCGCAGCACATTAAGTAAAAAGAAACAGAACAATGAAGTCACTTCATGTAAACTAAAGTGAGGGAAAGAGAAACAGAGGGAGCGATTGACAGACTTATAAAGGGGGAGGGGGAGCAGCACGGCATAGGGCTCTGTGGCGCAATGGATAGCGCATTGGACTTCTAGTCAAGCACTTGAGACGTGATTCAAAGGTTGTGGGTTCGAGTCCCACCAGAGTCGAGTTTTTATGCGGTAGTACTACTAGTCTGTGAAGGATATAATCTGTGGAACCATGTTGGACAAAATGTATTATGTTTCTCTGCTGTTTTGTATAATTCTTCTGGGTGGTATGTGACTGAATCCACAACCCTGGAGACATTATTAGCAATATTTATATAGCCATAAACTCTTACTCCACCAGTATTCACCCCCACAATGTGATTCATATCTGTTCTGCTTCAGTCCAAGACAAACATTGATAGTGACATGTTCTGTGACAACATTGAGTTTACAGAAAAGGTTGTTAGATAACGTGATTTTGTATGTGGGCATTGTTTATGTCAGTGGTTCTCAAAGTGGGGTCTAGGGACCCCCAGGGGTCCTTGAGGGGGTTCCAGGGGGTCCCCAGCGAAATGAGTTAATATAGCATCAAAATCAGTTAAACCACTTTAACCCTTTATACATCTGCTATTTGATTGCCAAAACATATTAATTTGGGGGTCCTTGACATTCAAATGTTTGAGAACCACTGTGTTAGATAACTTGATTGTGTTATGGGGCATTGTTTATGTGACACTGTCCCCTCTATGCTCTCCTAGTCACCAGAGGACCTTTGTACTGGAGGTGATGGGAAGACACTGTGGGTAAGGCTTGTCTCTCTACTATTGTTTTATTCTGTCTCCCTCATTGTAAATAACATCAATATGTCCACCTCATTTTTTGTTGCCACCAATATTGTAATGTTCAAATTTTCTTTATTTGGATAAACCCCTTGATATGTACCATCTCGTTTTCAAGGGGGTCCCAACATAAATACATACAGTATCGCAATCACTACATGTAGAACAAAACACGTACATACATACATCATACACAAAAACAACAGACCACATACAACCTTGAAAACCAGCAGAGCTTTAGAATGGCAGAAAGTCCATTTAATAGATAAAGTCTGATGAAAATGGATCAACACCGCCTGATATAAAGTGTTTAAAACACTATGTTCAGTACAATGAATTTAACATATACAGTGTGTGTTCAGTTCTGACTGCACTTATAGATCATCAGGCTGTCTGGCAGAGGTTATGTTTTATTTGTTATATTGTGTCCTATAATCATGTTATAAACCTCTGTTGAACGTGTGTGTGTGTACACACAGGTACCTGGCCCTGGTCAGTGCGTTGGCCTGTGGAGCAGACTGGGTGCTGATCCCTGAGATGCCCCCTGTGGATGGCTGGGAGGAGACCATGTGCAAGAAGCTGTCAGAGGTAACACATACACACACACAAACGCGCACACACACACACACACACACACACACACACACACACACACACACACACACACACACACACACACACACACACACACACACACACACACACACACACACACACCAGTTCATACATGTAATGAATGTGTCATTAGTGACAATTCATCATGAATTTATCATGAACTCATCATTAATTCCTGGTCCTCACCATTAACTAATGGTGAAGTCACTATGACTTAACCAGCTCGATATATTACATCAGTTAAGGACGTTATTCCTAAGGAACATTTGCCAAAAATAGAAGATCTACTGTGAGCTATTTTTGGCAAAGAGATTTGGTGTAGATGGAAAAAAGTGGTCTATAAGTACAGAGCCAACTCAGGTCCAGTTTACTAAGTTTAGAGGGCTCAAGAGTGACTTCACCATTAATTAATAGTGAGGACCGGGAATTAATGATGAGTTCATGATAAAATCATTTGAATGAATGTATGACTTCATCATTGATTCATCTTTAATTAAGCCTGAATTATGTGTATGCATTTGTATGCTCAGGTACAGTGTTCCCCATATCACATATCATCTCACAGGCTTTTTAAAAAGCTTTGGTCAATGATGCAGCATTTATCCTCACACATACGTTTTCCAACTACATGACTCATTGATTTTCCATGCAGATGACACATTCTAACTGCAGTAAATCCATCAGACTCTCTCGAGCTATGTAAGCTTTCAAACACACATCATCAGATCAGAGGGTACATTTACATAAGTGCGACTCTGGTGGGACTCGAACCCACAACCTTTGAATGCCATCTCAAGCCTTTGACTAGAAGTCCAATGCGCTATCCATTGCGCCACAGAGCCCATGTAGTTATCTCTGATCCCATCTCTCTCTCTCTCTCTCTACTCTGGTATCAGATGTCTCTCTCGCTCTCTCACTCTGTCTCACTTTTTCTCTCAATCTCTTTCTTTCTCTCAAATCATTTAAATGGGCTTTATTGGTATGGGAAGTGTGAAAACACTAAGCTTGTACATACAATTAAATGTATAGACCTTTGTGTAATGAGAGCTGTATAACATTCCAATCAAATACAGTTGGTAAAATGAACTTAAATACAAGCAGAAAACTATCCGTTATAACTAGTTAACAGATCATTCACAAACCCGTAGTTATAATAATAAAGTTAATGAGTTATTAATGACTTGTTAAATGTTTGTGAATAGTTGGTTAACAATTATAAGTATGCCTTATAGACAGCTAATAAATCACTCACAAACTGGTAGTTAATGAGTTATAAATGACTAATTAATTTAAAAGCATGTTATTTGTAATATAACATACAACCATACATATCTATAACTATGCCTCATACACAGTATATGTAATAGATCACGAACAAGCTATTAGTAAACTACTTACTAATGGCTTGTATTTGAACACATAATAAAAGTGTTGTCCGTTTCCAGTTCAAATCTGCTGCTACGCCAATCAAATGAAGTTATGGGAAACTGTCTATTCCTTATTCACTAACATGAGCAAACAAGGAATAGCTACAACTTAAGAATAATGTTCAAATAACATATATAAACTATTGATGGTCTTAATAAATGTATTTTCTAACCTTAAATCATGATTTGTTATTCATTTCTTGTTGGTAGGCAGCATGGCTTATACTGAAAGTTGTTAATCAACTATTAACAAATACTTAACAAGACCTTAAGTAGCTTAGTAATAACTTGTTTGTGATATATTAAATATGTATATGGTTTAGTTATAAATCATTAACACATTTAACAAGTAATTTATAACTCTTTAACCACCAGTCTGTGAGTGATTTATTAGCTATCTATAAGGCATAGTTATACATCCTTAACTAACAATTAATGAACATTTAACAAATCATTAACAACTAATTAACTACCAGTTTGTGAATGATCTATTAACTAGATATAACACATAGTTATTCTAAAGTGTTGCCGAATAAGGTAATAGAATATTTTTAAACTTAAGATAAGGTTTGGCAGCGGTGGGATTTGAACCCACGCCTCCGAAGAGACTGGAGCCTTAATCCAGCGCCTTAGACCGCTCGGCCACGCTACCACACTCTTCCCTTCACTCACTTCCTCATTCAGTCACTCACTATTGCTGTAACACCCTTTACACACACACACACACACACACACACACACACACACACACACACACACACACACACACACACACACACACGTGGCTCGCTGCCATGTCCTGTTATTGTAAGCGACTTGTAAGCGACTTTGAGCGAGTCACACCTCACAGGCACCCAGCTTGGGTGTCTGTCAGTAGTGTAACATTCATCCCTACTCATACATTTCCAACTATATAACAATGATATAATTGATAGAACAGGGGTCCCAAACCTGGAGTCTGCAGACAATTTGCTAGTGAAGTTTTATTTATTTAATTTTATATAACATATTCACAACCATTATATAGGCCCTATCTTTAGGACAGCCGCTCTTAGGCTGATCTCTCGCTGCTATCTCTCATCTACTGCTTTGTTCTGGGTGCTTAAGCAAACAATAGCCAATAGATAACAAACAACCCATTGCAATGCATTGTGCATGACTCGTCAACCCCCAGTCTGCCTGTCTGCCAGCCAGGTGATTAATGCCATTAAAGATGTTTCTACTGCAATACCATTCTATTAACATACATGAGCATATTATTGCCAGCATAGGCAGTGGGAGAGTCATTCCCCCATTGCCCTCCTTACAGCCATGTAACTGTTCCTACATTATCTGAATATTACGGGTACAGTACTTGTTTTAATTTAAATGTTTTAATTAAAACTAAAACGTTTTTGGTAAAAAAGTTAAAGCTCTATATTCTGATAGTAAGCAATGCTATAAAGCAGGGTTCCCAACCTGCAGACTATTCTCTCGGGGTCTGCGATGGCATGGCTCACGGAAATTTAGTTTTTTACGCACTGGCACAGCTAGGGAGCTTACAAAGAGTAGTGTTGCCAACGCTCTTGAGAGAAATAAGCCAACGACCCACCTCCAAAAACAAGTCAATCTTGCGAGAGAAATAAGACAAATTTCACCTCCAAAAAAGCGCCAAAACAAGCCCAATAATATAACCATATATTCCTATGTGGCTCATAGAATTAGTCTATAATATTACAGGTCATTGAGTGTTTCCTGCAAGTATTTGTAGCCTTGTAGGCAACGTTTTTTTCATATTTTCACGCCTTTGGTCTGTTTCACAAAGTTGTCTGCATGGTAAACGTAACTATTATTCACTTCTCATTCACATTCAACCTAAATAAAATGAATGGTCATGCTTGGCCTCGCGTTGCTGTGAGCTTGTAGATCGTCTGCTTTCAGCAAAGATATTTAATGTAGAGCGAAAACAGAAAAGCTCCGAGGGACTCTGGTCAACCAAGTATAGGGTTTAAGTGGTTAATAGAAGCAATAAATATCCATCTGCACTGCAGACTGGCAGGCCAGCTAATTTAACTCTCTACTCTGGTCACAGATCTCTCTGTATATCTCTCTTTCTCTCTCCTTCTTGCGCACACAATGTAATGAAAGTTCCGAGAGTTACACTACTTTAACTTGCGTCATAGTCGTACATTCAAACTTTACTGGATGTGTGCGCATTCAGGTGGAAAAACTGCTAAAACATGTTTTAGTCCCTGAATGGGCACTCATCCAGTAAAGTTTGGAACGTTTGTCCCGTGTCCCGCATCAACAGAACAATATCCTGTATGTTAATTATCATAATGTAATGGAAAGAGAGAGAAGAGAGGGAGTAAGAGAAAGTTAATCAATGTTAATCGCAGCCTGTTCAACGTCTCAATGAGGTGCTTAACAAACTTGTACAGAAAATCCTACTACCACAACAACAATCATCAACGTGTGGGTTTTGAGGAAAGAAATGTGTCTGCTTATTTCTGTCCTTGTGTGTACACAGTTTTAGGTGTACACAGGGTGGAGAGAGGGGAGGAGAGAGAGGAGGGAAAGAGATACAGTGATAGCGATAGATATATAGATAGATGGTATCAGATATGACCGCATCGGCTCTGTAGCGTAATGGATAGCGCATGGGACCTGTAGTCAAGCATTTGTGATGGCATTCAGATGTTCTGGTTGTGAGTCCCACCAGAGTCGAACTTTTGTAACTTTACCCTCTGATGAGGTGTACAGTATGTCTAGATAGCTGATCCAGGGTTTTCACACGTTCACGTTGGTGTCATTCACAAAGTTCCTCCATGATTAATCAGCGTATGAATGACCGTTTTCCGCAGTCTGCATGTTAACCAGTAGTTATCTTCCCTCATTCACCTGAAAGATGCATAAGCGTAGGGGCTCGGACATGATGAAATGCAATCCATTTCATTCATTGTCAGTATCAAATTTCCTCATTATGCAAGTAAAGAGAGAAAGATTCTGTATACACTGTGGGTTAATATTTAGTAAATATTGAATCAGTTATTTCAGTACAAGAGATGCCGGACACCCCACCCCCCACCTCCACCTCGGTGCAATGTGAAAATGTTGCTGTAGTAGAGGACACATTTTAGCTGCAGTATACACTAGAATCTATGATAAAATGCTCGATCAGCTATCTAGACACACACCTCATCAGAGGGTAAACTTACAAAAGTGCGACTCTGGTGGGACTCAAGCCACAACATATGAATGCCATCCCAGATGCTTGACTATAAGTCCCATGCGCTATCCACCGCGCCACAGAGCCGATGCGCGCAGATCTGATCCCATCGCTCTATAAATCTATCTCTATCACTGTGTCTCTTCTCGCTCTCCTCTCTCTCGCGCTCTCTCGCTTGCTCGTTCTCTCTCCCCCTCTCTCTCTCTTCTCTCAAAGGAGCATCGGAAACCTGCACAAGCAAGTGTGACGGAAAAAAAAGCATGCTGACAATTAAAGATATAGGCTTGCTTTAAGTAAAGAAATGTGAAAAGTTTAAACAGAGCTGTGTAACATTGCTACTTCATCAATATATCTCAAATCATTTCAATTCAATTCAATGGGGCTTTATTGGCATGGCAAACGCATGTTTACATTGCAAAAGCAAATGTGAAATAAAACATTCAAAACAAAGAAATGTATGTACAATTAAGATAGAAAACAAAAAGTGTGCATTTGCTGTTAAAATATTATACCTGCCAGGATAACTTAGTATAACGCTTTAAAATCAATAGCAATTTTTGACTTTATATTAAGTTTAGGTCTATATATGTGTTATAACCATCTATAATACAGTATAACTGCACTTGTAAGGCATTATAGCACTTGTTATGAATGTTAATAATTATGCGTTAACTTATAACAAGGTTTATGAAGTATTATAACTTATAATAATATAATGTGTAAGTGCTGGTCACAATGCATTATAAACTCAGCGGAACAGCACATTATAACTACCAGGTAACACTTTACTTAAAGGTTGGGTCTATAATGCATTATAATCACACATAATGCTTCATAATACTCGTTGCAAATGTTTATAATTATGCCACAACTTATAACGAAGTCACTTTATAACTAATTAATTTACAGTAGTTATAAAGCTGTTCCACTGAGCTTAAAATGCATTAGAACACACACACACGGTACATTTACATAAGTGCGACTCTGGTGGGACTCGAACCCACAACCTTTGAATGCCATCTCAAGCCTTTGACTAGAAGTCCAATGCGCTATCCATTGCGCCACAGAGCCCATATATTTGGCTCTGATCCAATCTGATCCAGTGTTGTAATGCCTTATAATGCACTATAAATGCTATTATAATGCATTATAGACCCGACCTTTAATTTAAGTGTTACACAATTTTTCAAATGTATTTAAAGGTAGCTGCTCTGTGTGTACGTACTGAGATCAGCACATTGCAAATGTACACATGATTAGTAGTCTTTTTTTTGCTTTCTACCCTTTTTCTCCCCAATTTAGTCATTATACCAATTAATTCCTCCCCACGCACATTTGTGTATTGCTGTTGTATCCTGTGCTGTGTGAGAGAGAGACGAGTCAGTGCTCTCACACACATACGGTACATTTACATAAGTGCGACTCTGGTGGGACTCGAACCCACAACCTTTGAATGCCATCTCAAGCCTTTGACTAGAAGTCCAATGCGCTATCCATTGCGCCACAGAGCCCATATAGTTAGCTCTGATCCAACCTCTCTCCCTCCCTCTCCCTCTCCCTCTCTCTCCCTCCCTCTCTCTCTCTCTCCCTCTCCCTCTCCCTCTCCCTCTCCCTCTCCCTCTCTCTCTCTCTCTCTCTCTCTCTCTCTCTCTCTCTCTCTCTCACACACACACTATTTTAAAGGGGCCCTGCACTGCAGTATGATCCACCCATGTGTCCATGTTCCCCGTCTCTCTCTCTCTCTCTCTCTCTCTCTCTCTCTCTCTCTCTCTCTCTCTCTCTCTCTCTCTCCGTCTCTCTCTCTGTCGCTCTCTCTTAACTCAAATAGAAATTATATTTTAAAGGGGCTTTATTAAGCACCCTGCACTGCGGTATGATCCACCCATGTGTCCATGCATGTCCCCCCCCCCTCTCTCTCTCTCTCTCTCTGTCTGTCTGTCTTTCTCTCTTCTCTCAAATAGAATATATACATTAAAGGGGATTTATTAGCACGGGAAACAGGAGCAGAGCTGTATAATAATGTGTATTGCACATTGCAATCAAAACAAACAGAAAAATTGTGCTTTTGCTAAATATGCAGATAAGTTATGCATCCCATGTCTATTATGAATTATAAGCATAGGTATTATGCATTACAAGGTAATTATAACACAGCATAATTATAGTTATATTTATATTATAAGAACACAAATATTTGCTTTATAATGATATTAATCATAAAGCATGTTATATTACTTATAAGGTATTACAGTATAATACTTTATAATTGCTAGGTAATCACATACATTTTTGCAAGGATCATAGTGTAGTATAAATATAATACATTTTATATTATAATGACTGTTATAATCCATTGTAGTGTAATTATAAGTCACTATAAGTGGTCGTTGTGTTGCTTTAAGTAAAGTTATGACATTCCGGAAGCAGAAAAGTTTGTTTTCACTTGACTTAAAGCACCCAATGATCACTTATAGTGACATGATGGGTGCGTTCGGAAATTATGCACCGGAGCACACTCGCCTATTAGTTTGTATTGGCCAGTGCGCTCAGTGCTGTATTTTCGAACACACCCATAATCACACTATAATGCATTATCACATTGATTATAAGGCATTATATAATTTTTATAATGCATTAACACGCTTTAAGAATTATAATACCCTAAATCTAGGATTGTCCAATTATGAAGTATTGTGACACTTGACTTAAATCATTATAAAAGGCTGTATAATATGTTATTGTTATGTTATTGCATTATGAGTGCTTATGAACGCTTATAACTGTAAGTATACAGTCTTTTTAGCCGATTACAATACATTTATACTTGACCCTATAATTCATTATAAAATAAATGATAATTTGAAAGGATTATTGTCATAAAGCATATTAAGTATGTATGAGAATTGAGAAACTATAATTACACAGTGTTATAAGCAGATTATAATGCATTATAGACATGGGATGCATAGCAAGTGTTACTGATATGGTCAAATAAAATGACATAAACATTTTTCCTCAAATGATAACAATAAAGATAAAGTTTGGCAGCGGTGGGATTTGAACCCACGCCTCCGAAGAGACTGGAGCCTTAATCCAGCGCCTTAGACCGCTCGGCCACGCTACCACACTTCCTCTTTCTCTCACTTCCTGCAAAACACACACACACACACACACACACACACACACACACACACACACACACACACACACACACACACACACACACACACACACACACACACACACACACACACACACACACACACACACACACACACACACACACACACACACACACATACACAGCTGACTGACAGATCTACAGTGGTATTCAGTGTTGTTTGCTGTCACCCAGATCCGCTCCCGGGGTTCCAGGCTGAATATTATAATAGTAGCCGAAGGAGCTGTGGACACACATGGAACAATCATAACCTCTGATTATGTGCAGGATGTGAGTACTGTACCAGCACTGTAACCAGGCCGAACCAGCCTGCTACAGAGGGGGAAACCAAACCGCTGCTTCTGTTGGTGCAGGGGGGGTCAACGGTGATGGACATTCATGAGAAAGACAAAGAGATAGGGACCATGCTATTGTGAGTTTGAGGAGGTGCTGCTGCATCTTTCTTCTCCAGATACTTGTCACAATGGGGGGGGGGGGGGGGGGGTATTATGTTTGTTATGTAAATCTGAGCAATTTAGACAGGGGTTTTGACCAGGGTGTTAAACGTGTGAAGTGGTCTGGGCTGCAGGCAGCTGTTTTAATGGTTGCGATAATCAAGCCTTTGACTTTTTGGTTACAGCCTCAGGTCAGGTAAATCACTTTAACGTACACAGTAAATGGTTTTGATTATAGTGTGATGTGAAACAGGACAATAACAATTTACAAGACAAACAACAATGTGTAAATCAATATATAATCTATATTTCAGACAGAAGTCCATAGCACATAAAGCTAACATATGATAACATAACATGAGTTCTGCATTTACCCATCCTAACTATTAGGAGCAGTGGGTGCCATTAATACAGCACCTGGAGAGCAGTTAGGAGTTAACCACTTAAACCCCAGCATCCTTATTGTGGGGAAGGCTTTCGCAGAAGCCTTTCTTCTGCTATTTTCAGCGAAAGCTTTCCCCACAATAACAGAAAATACACTAGTATAGAGCCCTGAGGGACTCCAGTCAACCGTATAGGGTTTAAGACTTAAACCCTATATGGTTGACTGGAGTCCACTTAAACTTTACGTGTTTTTTAAGGGTCTTGTTCAGGGACGCTTCAACTGGGCACAAACTGGGGCTTTTTGTTTCCCAGACAGCCCCTCTAACCATTCAGCTATGGATACAAAGGGGGCTGGCTAGCTGTAAATATCAAATATTTTATGTGACATGACAAGTATCTGGAGATGAAAACTCATAAATATAAATATCTAAAATGAAAATTTGTGAGACATCCCTTTAAAGCCGATGGTTGCCAGGTTGTCTTGTTTGACGCACAGTTATCCCCCTTCACCAGAACCAGCTGTTTGAAATGCAAAACGTTTTCTGTCACGTGTTAAAATGTTTTTTTGCCCTTTTAAATCTTTCCAGAATCGTGCCGAAAAGAAAAGGCTGAATATTATTATTATAGCTGAAGGGGCCATAGATTGCCACAACAAGGCCATTACTACTGACTATGTCAAGGATGTAAGTACTGGGAAGAGGTCAGTCATCCAACTGACTGGCTACTTCTCCTCTATGTTGTGGTTTTGCTGTGGTGTGCATCCCTCACCAACATCACCCAACAACCCCCTGAATGTTTGCCTTTCCCATCGTTTTAACATCGTTTAACGTCTCATCCTAAATAAAATCCCCATCCTATCATTCCAAGATGGATGCCGATGTTTTGAATATTTTCTTCTCTCCATTTTTCATCATCATCATCATCCCCTAACCTGCCATGTTAACCACTTTCAACCTGGCGTCCCTATTTTGGGAATGTCGTTATAAGTGAATAATGATATAATTTGTCAATAATAATAAAGTAGGTTGTAGAGGCTTATTGTCAGCCGAGAATGGGGGAGTTTATCCCTGTTACAATGAGCTAGACCCCTGGGAGATGGGTGCGCCGCACCTATCATCAGCAAGTTTTGCTACTCACATGCTGAGCTTAGAGCTGTACCGAACGAGCTACCGGGACACAATTAGGGGTTAAGTGTCAGGGATGTCTTGACAGGGCTTTAATCTGCTTCCCAGGTTATGGCTGCCCCCATAACATCAGTGGAGATGCCGGGGATTGAACCCGGGACCTCATACATGCGAAGCATGCGCTCTACCACTGAGCTACATCCCCTGATGTACTGATTGAGACCCCACCTATTTAGTCACGCATCTTAATCTGAATGCTCTCTTACTTGTAAGGAACATCTGCATTGTCACTCTGCATTGTCACTGTGCTGGATATACATCTACGACGGTGCTTGGCCAAGACCTGCCTTAGAAACGCCCTGCCTGCCTACACACACACACACAAACAGGAGCACTGTTTTTTCACGTGTTGAACATAAACGACTGGATGAGGCGAAAAATGCTGGGTTTATGAAATGATGTGAGCCCTGCATATTGCGATTATTGCGGTGAATATACGTCCTTTTTGGAAAAAAACAAATCTGCGCCATTTGGCTAATTATGAATTGAATTGAATTATGCAATCGCATTTTTCTGGAGGGACTAGTTTATTGGTTTGGTCTGGGATATGATTGATACTGCCTAGTGGATTAGACAATACATGTAAATACAAAATAATAATCATCTTCAAGGCTCACAGGTATTTCCACATGCCACCATATTAATTACATAATTCTGCAGCACTGATTAATGTAGCCTTGGATCAAGACGGCCATCGGTCACAAGACTTGTAGTCATAATAATAATTTATATGACAGTATTATATTATATAATATTATTAATGTATTTATAGGAGTGTTATGTCTACAAAGTATTTATTTCTGTAATGGGTAGTATTTATCTTGCAAAGATTAAGTTCAAAGTCAACAGTATAGCCAGCTTACTACTGTATGTGTTGAAAAGCAGCAGCACCAGCACACAATACAGTCAAAGACTATCAACTATGTTATGTACATAGTTCTATGCACACGTAACCCATTAAGACCTGGAACTGTGTCATTTTTAGATTTGAGCTAAAAAGCATTATTTCACACTTTGTCTATTCAAAAATAGCAGATCTACAAGCTCGTAGCACGGCACTCGGTGCCGCGCTATGAGCTTGTATATCTGCTATTTTTGAATAGACAAAATTCGTGAAAATGTGTGCAAATCTTTGAATATATATTTTTAAAGCGAACATTTTAAAACTCAAATCTTTGCTTCTGGGGGTCCCTGGAACAGAATATTTTGATGGGGGTCCGCGGCCAAATACACATAATTTTGGGGGTCCTTGACATGAAAAAGATTGAGCACCACTGATATAGAAACCTACGTTTTTCAGAAAACTGTTGGGATTTAGGAGACATGTAGAATCGGCTTCAGGTCTTAATGGGTTAATTGTGTAGCAGTGAGCACTAACGTTCATTTTTCATTTACACATCCTTGTAACACAGATTAAGACTAAGTTCAAAGTCAACAGTCTGCAATATATATAGCAAAATACGCTAAATATGCTAAATATATGGGGCATGATTTCATAAACCCTGCATTTTTCAACATACATTTTGGCCTTATCCAGCCGTTGGGTGAAAAAACAGTGCTCCTGTGTGTGTACAGGCTGAAAGCGGCAGCCAAGGGCAGATTCTTGGCAAAGCATCGCTGTAGATTGTATATACGCGTGCTGTATTAAGACTGGTCTAACCGCTTTCACCTTTAGACTTTTGCCAGGGGCTTTTTGTTTCCCAAGCAGCCAAATGTTTAACGACGAGGATGGGATTCGAACCCACGCGTGCAGAGCACAATGGATTAGCAGTCCATCGCCTTAACCACTCGGCCACCTCGTCATACATTAGTGTGTTTAGAAGCATACCTAATTTCGTAATGCCCCACATTGTGAGCTTGTAGGTCGGCTATTTTCGCTATTTGTCATATGACTAAGTCTATAGGGCTCAAGTGGTTAACCTGTGCATGTGTCATCCCCTAAACCCTGTGTTCTTTGTCAGAACATTATGGTAAGTGTCTGACATGCAGCAGACTCAAACCCATGGCATTTCAATTCTATTTTCATATCCATGTGTGACTTTGTAAATGTGACTGGACATGTTTTGCATGAATTTCCCCCTTCTGTTATTTCATTATTTAACACAATGTTTAAATTTGTTTTGCCTTTGTTGTCATATTCCATGTATTTTAGCTGTCGGATGAAATACGTGCACCTTCCAAAAGTCAACTTGTCATTTAAACAACGGCTTACTTTCAAATAAACAGGCTTAAATTGTTGTATTATTTTAGCAACGTTTTTAATTAGATTCATTTTGATTGTTTTTTTTAAACATTTGTAATTTAAGGACCATGTTATGTAATGAAAACCATGAAAATATACAAAAGTTGGCTTTTGGGGGGTTATATGTAGATCTTATGTTTTAGAATAGACTAATCAATCCATTTGTGATATCTGACTGCATGCCTCTGTCCACTCTCCTGACCACCATGTGTAGTTGGTGATCCGGCGCCTCGGGTTTGACACCAGGGTCACCATCCTGGGTCATGTCCAGAGAGGAGGAACCCCCTCTGCCTTTGACAGAATCCTGGTAAACATTATAGCATATTTAACAATGTGAATACAAATGATTCAGCATGTCTGTAACTGTATCTGTGTTTATTGTTTAAAATATTCATAATATACTTTTGATTTTCAATGTAACAAAAAAGCTCAACTTCTTTATTTTTTTTATGTTAATTTGTTTTTGACTGAGCTTCATTGATCTTAAGTTAGCTTGGGGTAGGAAGGAGAGTTTCCAATTTGACAAGAAAGGAACAGCTCTTTAATGTGGAACCTGTGTGAACCTTTCTTTTTACTTACGATAAATGACCTTTGACCTGTGCAGGCCAGCCGTATGGGCGTGGAGGCAGTACTTGCTCTACTAGAGGCCTCAGCCACAACCCCGGCCTGCGTCGTGTCACTGGTCGGAAACCAAGCTGTACGCCTGCCCCTCATGGAGTGTGTTCAGATGGTAAGTCTGTGGGAGTGTGTGTGTGTGTGTACACTTTCACATTAGGTTAGATTAGACCTGCATATGAGTGTGTGTTCATGGGTGTCCATATGTCACTGTTTGTTGGAGTAGCAGAGAAAATAAGATGTGTGTGTGAATGCGCGCGTGTGTGTGTGTGTGTGTGTGTGTGTGTGCATGCATGTGTGTACCCATGTTGAGGTCACGCTGGGATGCTGTTCAGTACAGATGGTCAGAGCATAAGAGACTTGTTTGATTTTAATCTAAACCTGTTCCAATGTTCTACAACACACTACTGTACTCTTATTTGTTAGGATAATTAATGTAGAAGTTACGTGAAATCTATTCTTAATGGAGTCATAAGTAATAAGTATTTACCTTTTAGCAAACTATTTGTTTGAGAAGAACCAAACTAATTCAGTCCAGCTTGCAGATAAAATTGCCATTTATCAAAGCTAATGACTGAACAACTTACTCCTCGCAGCCCCTGATAGGCCTTCATCCGGTGTTAACCATGTGAAATTAAATTATAACCCTTGTAGCCAAACAGTAGAGATTTAAAATGACATTTATGGAAAAGACAGACTTCAGTTGTCATAGCAGCACCACCACAGTATGAAACACATAACAGATATAAAATAATGAGAAATGAGTAAACAGGGATTAGAAATAAGGTAAACAAACAAAAGGAGATTCAGACACATGGTGTGCCGCCTTAAAGGAGCTACACCATGAATTTAAAAAATAATAATAATATTTGATATCATATTGTTTATGTCCCTCAAACGTTTTTCAAAAGGTTTGAGCCTAAATCAAGCCTCAGATATACTCATTCCAACTAACTTCTCTCTGGCTTATAAAGCACTTTCACCTGCAATACCACATTGTCCTGTTTTTTTTATTTTTTTTTTTATTGTTTTTTTTTGGTTAGAACTGAAAGACAGGAGGAATTGTTCCCAGACGTGACGTAGGGTGGGGGAACAAATCTGACGGACTGTTTTCAGACCAATTTACATAAAAAACACAGATAGCCTATGAAAGCCTGCATGCTCGAAGTCGGGTATTTGTTGGAACAGAAGAGAGGTGGGGGAGACCAAAAACACACAAAAATGAAGAAAAAGTTAAAATTCATGGTGTAGACCCTTTAAAATAAATAATATTAATTTGATCCAGTGGGGGGAATTCAGTTGTCAGCTCCAGCTGATTGCTGTCCAAGTGGTCAGACTTGAGCGCAGGGGGGGGGGGGGGGGGGGAATCAGGGACACCTCAACAGGGACTTGATTCTTACCAGGTGGGAAGCAGCAAGATTAATGGAGATGCCGGGGATTTAACTGAGGGCATGCGCTCCACCACATTTTACTTTTCTTGCATTGGTGCCAAATTGTATTGAGAACTTGTACAGTATATATGTTACAGGTAAATTGGAAAACCAGTGAAATTGAAAAAGGAGCGCTCATTTTCACCCCCCCTCGCTTCCCCCTTTGTTATCGATTCACTTTGATTGCGACTGGTGACGTTAATCTGTCTATGTAATCAACACACCTGTTACTAGGCAATTCTGTGGAACCAACACTAGAGGGCAATGCAAGCCCCACTAGAGCCCCCCCCCACCCACACACACACACACACACACACACACACACACACACACACAAACACACACACACACACACACACACACGCGCGCACACGCACGCACGCACACACGCACACTAATTAGAGAGTGTCGTGGATAGTAACCCATGAAAAGATCTATTCTCCCCCTATCGTTTTACAACTCGGACGGCGCTGAGTCGACTAGCAGATCATTGGCCGGTCGGCGCGGGCACTCGCGCCTGGAGGCGCTCGGGCGTGCCTCCTCGTTCTCAAGGTCTGCTGAGTCGGCGCGCCTCCGTCATGGACAATAACTATTATCACCATCTCGTGAGTTAACAATACAGCGTTACTCTGCTCAGTTTGGCTAACTGCTTCATTATCCAACCTGTCGTAGAATATTTCTCTCATATTATCCATTTTATTTCATTTCGCATCAAAGCCCCGCCTCGTGCCGAAGCCCCGCGCCTAAAAACGAGCATTATCCATTTTATTTTCAGCGATCCTCCGCCTCGCATCAAAGCCCCACCTCGCGCCGAAGCCCTGCGCCTAAAAACGAGCATACCTTTCCAATTTCCCAACGAATGCCAATTTCCCTGTAACATATACACACAATTTATATGCCACACCTGATATAAATACTATATGTACTTATAATACAGCGTACATCATTGCACTAATGATGCAGGGACAACTGGGTTTTCGTTAGGGGTTAAGTATCTTGCTCAGGGACACCTTGACGCCTTTACCTGCAACATTCTACTTCCCATTCACTTATGGTCGCCACCCATAACATTAGTGGAGATGCCGGGGATTGAACCCGGGACCTCATACATGCGAAGCATGCGCTCTACCACTGAGCTACATCCCCTGTGACACTTGCTGCGACCCAGTTATCTAATCACGTATCATGTGTTGTCACGACCAGTCTTGGATTTGCGACTGGTCGAACCGCATTCACCTTTAGACTTTTGACGGGGCTCAAACCCCTTTTGTTTACCTTGCAGCCAAATGTTTTTCGACGAGGATGGGATTAAACCATAGTTATAATAAATCTAGAAGGCGGATTGCCCCACCCCCAGCTATTCATTTCAATGAAAGTTGCTCAGTGGCGTTTGAAGAACCCGGAAGTCTGCTGGAAGTATAATATTGGGTCCATGCCATAGAGTCTGTCGGAAGTACCAATATTGGGTCCTGAGCAGGCGCACAAATGGTAGATGCAAAAACAGTAGCATTTTAAATGCGTAAGTGTTGCTATCCCAGATTTGACCACTAGGCGACGGCCGCTTCACTGTTCTACTGTGGTTCTGGGGGGTTGGATTAAAGCCACGTTTGCAGAGCACAATGGATTAGCAGTGCCACAAACTCACTTCATGTTGTGATGCACCACATTGTGAGTGTCTTGCTCAGGGACACCTTGACAAGGCTTTTATCTGGGACATTCTGCTTCCCAGATGGGTTTTCTACCCATTCAGCTATGGCAACCACATAACATTAATTGGAGATGCCGGGGATTGAACCCAGGACCTCATACATGCGAAGCATGCGCTCTACCACTGAGCTACATCCCCTGTGACACTTGCTGGGACCCTTGTTATCTAATCACGCATTATGCGTTATCACGACCAGTCTTGGATTTGCGACTGGTCGAAACGCATTCACTTTAGACTTTTGACGGGGCTCAAACCCCTTTTGTTTTCCTTGCAGCCAAATGTTTTTCGATTAGGATGGGATTACACAATATTCATAATTAATCTAGAAGGCCTATTGCCCCACCCCAGCTATTCATTTCAATGAAAGTTTCTCAGTGGCGTTTGAAGAACCCGGAAGTCTGCCGGAAGTATAAAATTGGGTCCATGCCATAGAGTCTGTCGGAAGTATCAATATTGGGTCCTGAGCAGGCGCACAAATGGTAGATGCACACGCAGTAGCATTTTAAATGCGTTAGTGTTGCTATCCCAGATTTGACCACTAGGCGACGGCCGCTTCACTGTCCTACCGCAGCACTGGGGGCTTTGATTAAACCCACGCATGCAGAGCACAAAGGATTAGCAGTCCTACAAACTCACCTCATGTTGTGATGCGGCACATTGTGAGTGTCTTGCTCAGGGACACCTTGACAAGGCTTTTATCTGGGACATTCTGCTTCCCAGGTGGGTTTTCTATCCATTCAGCTATGGCAACCACATATATAACATTAATTGGAGATGCCGGGGATTGAACCCGGGACCTCATATATGCAAAGCATGCGCTCTACCACTGAGCTACATCCCCTGTGACACTTGCTGTGACCCTTGTTACCTAATCACGCATTATGCGTTATCACGACCAGTCTTGGATTTGCGACTGGTCGAATCGCATTCACTTTAGACTTTTGACGGCGGCTCAAACCCCTTTTGTTTTCCTTGCAGCCAAATGTTTTTCGACGAGGATGGGATTAAACCATAGAGTTATAATATATATAGAGAGCGGATTGCCCCGCCCCAGCTATTCATTTCAATGCAAGTTGCTCAGTGGCGTTTGAAGAACCCGGAAGTCTGCCGGAAGTATAATATTGGGTTAATGCCATAGAGTCTGTCGGAAGTACCAATATTGTGTCCTGAGCAGGCGCACAAATCGTAGATGCACGCAGTAGCATTTTAAATGCGTTAGTGTTGCTATCCCAGATTTGACCACTAGGCGACGGCCGCTTCACTGTCCTACCGCAGAACTGGGGGCTTTGATTAAACCCACGCATGCAGAGCACAATGGATTAGCAGTCCTAAAAACTCACGTTGTGATGGGCCACATTGTGAGTGTCTTGCTCAGGGACACCTTGACAAGGCTTTTATCTGGGACATTCTGCTTCCCAGGTGGGTTTTCTATCCATTCAGCTATGGCAACCACATAACATCATTGGAGATGCCGGGGATTGAACCCGGGACCTCATACATGCGAAGCATGCGCTCTACCACTGAGCTACATCCCCTGTGACACTTGCTGTGACCCTTGTTACCTAATCACGCATTATGCGTTGTCACGACCAGTCTTGGATTTGCGACTGGTCGAACCGCATTCACTTTAGACTTTTGACGGGGCTCAAACCCCTTTTGTTTTCCTTGCAGCCAAATGTTTTTCGACGAGGATGGGATTAAACCATAGTTATAATAAATCTAGAAGGTGGATTGCCCCACCCCCAGCTATTCATTTCAATACAAGTTGCTCAGTGGCGTTTGAAGAACCCGGAAGTCTGCCCGAAGTATAATATTGGGTCCATGCCATAGAGTCTGTCGGAAGTACCAATATTGTGTCCTGAGCAGGCGCACAAATGGTAGATGCACGCAGTAGCATTTTAAATGCGTTAGTGTTGCTATCCCAGATTTGACCACTAGGCGACGGCCGCTTCACTGTCCTACCGCAGAACTGGGGGCTTTGATTAAACCCACGCATGCAGAGCACAATGGATTAGCAGTCCTAAAACTCACCTCATGTTGTGATGCGCCACATTGTGAGTGTCTTGCTCAGGGACACCTTGACAAGGCTTTTATCTGGGACATTCTGCTTCCCAGGTGGGTTTTCTATCCATTCAGCTATGGCAACCACATAACATTAATTGGAGATGCCGGGGATTGAACCCGGGACCTCATACATGCGAAGCATGCGCTCTACCACTGAGCTACATCCCCTTTGACAGTTGCTGTGACCCTTGTTATCAAATCACGCATTATGCGTTATCACGACCAGTCTTGGATTTGCGACTGGTCGAATCGCATTCACTTTAGACTTTTGACAGGGCTCAAACCCCTTTTGTTTTCCTTGCAGCCAAATGTTTTTCGACGAGGATGGGATTAAACCATAGTTATAATAAATGTAGAAGGTGGATTGCCCCACCCCCAGCTATTCATTTCAATGCAAGTTTTTCAGTGGCGTTTGAAGAACCCGGAAGTCTGCCGGAAGTATAATATTGGGTCAATGCCATAGAGTCTGTCGGAAGTACCAATATTGTGTCCTGAGCAGGCGCACAAATGGTAGATGCACGCAGTAGAATTTTAAATGCGTTAGTGTTGCTATCCCAGATTTGACCACTAGGCGACGGCCGCTTCACTGTCCTACCGCAACACTGGGGGCTTTGATTAAACCCACGCACGCAGAGCACAATGGATTAGCAGTCCTAAAAACTCACGTTGTGATGCGCCACATTTTGAGTGTCTTGCTCAGGGACACCTTGACAAGGCTTTTATCTGGGACATTCTGCTTCCCAGGTGGGTTTTCTATCCATTCAGCTATGGCAACCACATAACATTAATTGGAGATGCCGGGGATTGAACCCGGGACCTCATACATGCGAAGCATGCGCTCTACCACTGAGCTACATCCCCTTTGACAGTTGCTGTGACCCTTGTTATCAAATCACGCATTATGCGTTATCACGACCAGTCTTGGATTTGCGACTGGTCGAATCGCATTCACTTTAGACTTTTGACAGGGCTCAAACCCCTTTTGTTTTCCTTGCAGCCAAATGTTTTTCGACGAGGATGGGATTAAACCATAGTTATAATAAATGTAGAAGGTGGATTGCCCCACCCCCAGCTATTCATTTCAATGCAAGTTGCTCAGTGGCGTTTGAAGAACCCGGAAGTCTGCCGGAAGTATAATATTGGGTCAATGCCATAGAGTCTGTCGGAAGTACCAATATTGTGTCCTGAGCAGGCGCACAAATGGTAGATGCACGCAGTAGAATTTTAAATGCGTTAGTGTTGCTATCCCAGATTTGACCACTAGGCGACGGCCGCTTCACTGTCCTACCGCAACACTGGGGGCTTTGATTAAACCCACGCACGCAGAGCACAATGGATTAGCAGTCCTAAAAACTCACGTTGTGATGCGCCACATTTTGAGTGTCTTGCTCAGGGACACCTTGACAAGGCTTTTATCTGGGACATTCTGCTTCCCAGGGGGGTTTTCTATCCATTCAGCTATGGCAACCACATAACATCATTGGAGATGCCGGGGATTGAACCCGGGACCTCATACATGCGAAGCATGCGCTCTACCACTGAGCTACATCCCCTGTGACACTTGCTGTGACCCTTGTTATCAAATTACGCATTATGCGTTATCACGACCAGTCTTGGATTTGCGACTGGTCGAATCGCATTCACTTTAGACTTTTGACGGGGCTCAAACCCCTTTTGTTTTCCTTGCAGCCAAATGTTTTTCGACGAGGATGGGATTAAACCATAGTTATAATAAATCTAGAAGGTGGATTGCCCCACCCCCAGCTATTCATTTCAATGCAAGTTGCTCAGTGGCGTTTGAAGAACCCGGAAGTCTGCCCGAAGTATAATATTGGGTCAATGCCATAGAGTCTGTCGGAAGTACCAATATTGTGTCTTGAGCAGGCGCACAAATGGTAGATGCACGCAGTAGCATTTTAGTGTTGCTATCCCAGATTTGACCACTAGGCGACGGCCGCTTCACTGTCCTACCGCAGCACTGGGGGCTTTGATTAAACCCACGCATGCAGAGCGCAATGGATTAGCAGTCCTACAAACTCACCTCATGTTGTGATGCGCCACATTGTGAGTGTCTTGCTCAGGGACACCTTGACAAGGCTTTTATCTGGGATATTCTGCTTCCCAGGTGGGTTTTCTATCCATTCAGCTATGGCAACCACATAACATCATTGGAGATGCCGGTGATTGAACCCGGGACCTCATACATGCGAAGCATGTGCTTTACCACTGAGCTACATCCCCTGTGACAGTTGCTGTGACCCTTGTTATCAAATCACGCATTATGCGTTATCACGACCAGTCTTGGATTTGCGACTGGTCGAATCGCATTCACTTTAGACTTTTGACGGGGCTCAAACCCCTTTTGTTTTCCTTGCAGTCAAATGTTTTTCGACGAGGATGGGATTAAACCATAGTTATAATAAATCTAGAAGGTGGATTGACCCACCCCCAGCTATTCATTTCAATGCAAGTTGCTCAGTGGCGTTTGAAGAACCCGGAAGTCTGCCCGAAGTATAATATTGGGTCAATGCCATAGTCTGTCGGAAGTACCAATATTGTGTCTTGAGCAGGCGCACAAATGGTAGATGCACGCAGTAGCATTTTAAATGCGTTAGTGTTGCTATCCCAGATTTGACCACTAGGCGACGGCCGCTTCACTGTCCTACCGCAGCACTGGGGGCTTTGATTAAACCCACGCATGCAGAGCACAATGGATTAGCAGTCCTACAAACTCACCTCATGTTGTGATGCGCCACATTGTGAGTGTCTTGCTCAGGGACACCTTGACAAGGCTTTTATCTGGGATATTCTGCTTCCCAGGTGGGTTTTCTATCCATTCAGCTATGGCAACCACATAACATCATTGGAGATGCCGGGGATTGAACCCGGGACCTCATACATGCGAAGCATGCGCTCTACCACTGAGCTACATCCCCTGTGACAGTTGCTGTGACCCTTGTTATCAAATCACGCATTATGCGTTATCACGACCAGTCTTGGATTTGCGACTGGTCGAATCGCATTCACTTTAGACTTTTGACGGGGCTCAAACCCCTTTTGTTTTCCTTGCAGCCAAATGTTTTTCGACGAGGATGGGATTAAACCATAGTTATAATAAATCTAGAAGGCGGATTGCCCCACCCCCAGCTATTCATTTCAATGCAAGTTGCTCAGTGGTGTTTGAAGAACCCGGAAGTCTGCCCGAAGTATAATATTGGGTCAATGCCATAGAGTCTGTCGGAAGTACCAATATTGTGTCCTGAGCAGGCGCACAAATGGTAGATGCACGCAGTAGCATTTTAAATGCGTTAGTGTTGCTATCCCAGATTTGACCACTAGGCGACGGCCGCTTCACTGTCCTACCGCAGAACTGGGGGCTTTGATTAAACCCACGCATGCAGAGCACAATGGATTAGCAGTCCTAAAAACTCACGTTGTGATGGGCCACATTGTGAGTGTCTTGCTCAGGGACACCTTGACAAGGCTTTTTTCTGGGACATTCTGCTTCCCAGGTGGGTTTTCTATCCATTCAGCTATGGCAACCACATAACATCATTGGAGATGCCGGGGATTGAACCCGGGACCTCATACATGCGAAGCATGCGCTCTACCACTGAGCTACATCCCCTGTGACACTTGCTGTGACCCTTGTTACCTAATCACGCATTATGCGTTGTCACGACCAGTCTTGGATTTGCGACTGGTCGAACCGCATTCACTTTAGACTTTTGACGGGGCTCAAACCCCTTTTGTTTTCCTTGCAGCCAAATGTTTTTCGACGAGGATGGGATTAAACCATAGTTATAATAAATCTAGAAGGTGGATTGCCCCATCTCCAGCTATTCATTTCAATGCAAGTTGCTCAGTGGCGTTTGAAGAACCCGGAAGTCTGCCCGAAGTATAATATTGGGTCCATGCCATAGAGTCTGTCGGAAGTACCAATATTGGGTCCTGAGCAGGCGCACAAATGGTAGATGCACACGCAGTAGCATTTTAAATGCGTTAGTGTTGCTATCCCAGATTTGACCACTAGGCGACGGCCGCTTCACTGGGTACATACACACATGTCCGTTCGCGACCATACAGACGGCCGGAAGTCCCATCCACTCCCATGTAAAAAAAAAAAACGGAAAGACGGACGCGATCCGGTCCGGAAAAAGCACATCCGGTTTCCTCAACACATTTGTATACATAACAAAATTGCCTGATCCGGAACAAGAGCTTCCGTTTCGTAGCTACCCGTTTCACGCCAGCAAACGGAGTTGTGTGTATGTACCCACTGTCCTACCGCAGCACTGGGGGCTTTGATTAAACCCACGCATGCAGAGCACAAAGGATTAGTCCTACAAACTCACTTCATGTTGTGATGCGGCACATTGTGAGTGTCTTGCTCAAGGACACCTTGACAAGGCTTTTATCTGGGACATTCTGCTTCCCAGGTGGGTTTTCTATCCATTCAGCTATGGCAACCACATAACATTAATTGGAGATGCCGGGGATTGAACCCAGGACCTCATACATGCGAAGCATGCGCTCTACCACTGAGCTATATCCCCTGTGACAGTTGCTGTGACCCTTGTTATCAAATCACGCATTATGCGTTATCACGACCAGTCTTGGATTTGCGACTGGTCGAATCGCATTCACTTTAGACTTTTGACGGGGCTCAAATCCCTTTTGTTTTCCTTGCAGCCAAATGTTTTTCGACGAGGATGGGATTAAACCATAGTTATAATAAATCTAGAAGGTGGATTGCCCCACCCCCAGCTATTCATTTCAATGCAAGTTGCTCAGTGGCGTTTGAAGAACCCGGAAGTCTGCCGGAAGTATAATATTGGGTCAATGCCATAGAGTCTGTCGGAAGTACCAATATTGTGTCCTGAGCAGGCGCACAAATGGTAGATGCACGCAGTAGAATTTTAAATGCGTTAGTGTTGCTATCCCAGATTTGACCACTAGGCGACGGCCGCTTCACTGTCCTACCGCAGCACTGGGGGCTTTGATTAAACCCACGCACGCAGAGCACAATGGATTAGCAGTCCTACAAACTCACGTTTTGATGCGCCACATTGTGAGTGTCTTGCTCAGGGACACCTTGACAAGGCTTTTATCTGGGACAATCTGCTTCCCAGGTGGGTTTTCTATCCATTCAGCTATGGCAACCACATAACATCATTGGAGATGCCGGGGATTGAACCCGGGACCTCATACATGCGAAGCATGCGCTCTACCACTGAGCTACATCCCCTGTGACACTTGCTGTGACCCTTGTTAGCTAATCACACATTATGCGTTGTCACGGCCAGTCTTGGATTTGCGACTGGTCGAACCGCATTAATTTTAGACTTTTGACGGGGCTCAAACCCCTTTTGTTTTCCTTGCAGCCAAATGTTTTTCGACGAGGATGGGATTAAACCATAGAGTTATAATATATATAGAGGGCGGATTGCCCCGCCCCAGCTATTCATTTCAATGAAAGTTGCTCAGTGGCGTTTGAAGCAGCCGGAAGTCTGCCGGAAGTATAATATTGGGTCCATTAAGTCTATGCCATAGAGTCTGCCGGAAGTATCAATATTGGGCCCTGAGCAGGCGCACAAACGGTAGATGCACGTGCAGTAGCATTTTAAATTCGGCCGTGTTGCTATCCCAGATTTGACCACCAGGTGACGGCCGCTTCACTCCTCTACCCAAGGGCCAAGGCTTGGATATTTACGATAAGCCCAACACGGAAGCTTATGAATGGCCAGAGTGTGGC
Source organism: Gymnoscopelus microlampas (assembly GCF_963454915.1). Lineage (NCBI taxonomy): Eukaryota > Metazoa > Chordata > Actinopteri > Myctophiformes > Myctophidae > Gymnoscopelus > Gymnoscopelus microlampas. The sequence goes on from NC_139942.1 coordinate 19,233,783, forward strand.
ACTGTTTTACCCTGCCCTACCCTTTTGACAAACTTTAGACTAGATTTTCTTACCGTAATAAAAATTGCTTCCAGTCGCTAGTTTAAAGTCTCCTTTCAATCATCAGGATATGCGTTTTGCTAAATTATGGTCCCATTTATTCTAAAATTGATGATAAAGTAGGGTATGCTCCAGGAGGGGCGGGATGATTTGATTGACAACCTACACAACCAATAGCATTCATTCCCCGCCCCGCTCTTGATTGACAAGCTACCCAACCAATAGCATTCTTTCGGGGTTGTTTTCCGGTTCCCTGGTCACATGTCTGGTCTCAACCAATAGCGTTTGAGTTCCGGCGTGGCCAACTGTATATATTAAAGATGGGAGTATACACGTTTGTGAACTATCGGCTTCATTTTCGGTCTGTAGAAAGCAGGGGAGTGGCTTTGTCCATTCATTTTTTACAGTCTATGCTTCTACCGCGGCTCTGGGGGCTTGGATTAAACCCATGCATGCAGAGCACAACGGATTAGCAAACTCACCTCATGTTGTGATGCCTCACATCGCAGTGTCATGCTCAGGGATAGCCTGGTAAACCCTCCCTCTGGAAATCTCATTTCCATTTGATTTCAGGAAGGAGTCTGGCATGATCGCCCATTCTGCAATATTGGCTGCGGGCTGGAGTTGGGCGGGAGTAATACCGTTAACTGACAACCCCTTCAGCCAATGATCGTTTTTCCCCTTCAGACAATTGCAGTGGATTTTTACCACCTCCGTCACTAATATGACGCAGCGGGACTTTTGAGACGGCCCAGCCCAAAATAGGTTGCCTTATGCGGATACATGCGTGTCACAGCCCGCCCCTCCCGGTTCTCTGAATTTATATTTTTAAATAAACTCTGTCATGATTAATTGACCACATATATGAAGTTAAACAACTAAATTCTATCCAAACGATATCTTAATAGTAAATTCCGTGCCTCAAAAAAGAAGTTTGAGACCGTTTTAAAAACAAAAGTAAGAAGTGAAGGCACTCGCAGAACAACAATGGCTGCCGTTCGTCTTTTTTCGGCGTCACTCAGGCTGCACTCGGCTTCATTCGGGCTCACTCGAACTCGCCACCTGATTGGCCAACGTAAGCTGTCAATCACAGAACGATGAGCGACAACGCTGATAGGCGCGGTTAGGTCCTGATTTCGCTGGAAACTCCCCAATATTGCAGAATGGGGCGTTCATGCCAGACTCCTTCCTGAAATCAAATGGAAATGAGATTTCCGGAGGGAGGGTTTACCAGGCTAGCTCAGGGACACCTTGACAAGGCTTTTATCTGGGATATTCTGCTTCCCAGATGGGTTTTCTACCCATTCGGCTATGGCCACCACATAACATTAGAGGAGATGCTGGGGATTGAACACGGGACCTCATACATGCAAAGCATGCGCTCTACCACTGAGCTACATGCCGTTTGAGCTGCAGCTCAAGAACATAAACAGCGCCCCCTGGAGGCAGGGAGGTACTAAACACCAGAGAAAAGGAACAACTATGCCCTCTAGAGGCAGTAAAGTAAAATAGGGAAAATGTTCCATTACACTCCCCACCTTGGCATATTTTAAAATGTCACAATTACATATTTGCATAAGCTAATCTTCTGGAGACAAGAGAAGGATACACTCTGAAATGGGTCTTAAGAAAGTCTTAGTAGTCTTGTGACAAGTAACCTTGACTTCCACCTTCATAACGACACCATCTTTGCTTGGGAGAGCCCGCAGAGCACAATGGATTAGCAGTCCCACAAACTCACCTCATGTTGTGATGCGCCACATTGTGAGTGTCTTGCTCAGGGACACCTTGACAAGGCTTTTATCTGGGACAGGTGGGTTTTCTACCCATTCAGCTATGGCCACCAAATAACATTATTGGAGATGCCGGGGATTGAACCGTGTTTTCAGTCTCTTTAGTTTTCAAGGAAGGGCAATATAGATCACCGTGCCAAAAAACATGGCTCCCCATCCGCTTCCGTTCTATCTCCTTCTCTAAAACCCCTAGAACTCTGAAACTTTTTACATTGGGGAAAACGACTCATTTTGTATGCACGATCGCTGCGCCATTGTGACCCGCGTGAAAGATGTTAACGTTCCAGGCGTTAGCCAGGACCATCGTGCAAAATGCATGCATGCTTTGTTTCACATGGATTGCTCGTCTTGGAGTCTACAGCCTAAACAGCGCCGCGCAGCTCAACGGTGAGATTTCTGCCACCGAACGTAATCTGTTATTATAAAATTCTGGCCCCGAATGTGTTAAGGTAGCTCTCCACTGCACTGACGTTGGATTGATACAGGGTGAGTAGGGCTTTGGCTGTCTATCAGGCATGCGTGCACAAGTGTCTCCCAGTCTACCGACATTTGCTTTTCACTTAATAACAGAGGGATAATAAAAACATGATTGATACAACGAATGAACATAGACACTTCACATATTATAGAGAACTTGGAATTATAACAATCACTTGAACTACCGGCGTTCTACAACCAAAGACGCGCTTGTGTGGCTCGTGTCATTCAAATTCCAGACACTTGCTTTCCGCTTCATAACGTTTGTTATGAAAAGGGATAATATATTTATTTTTGATATACCGAATGAACATAGACACTTCACAGATTATATAGACCTTTGAAATATAACAATCGCTTGAGAAGAACACCCAAAGACGTGCGTATGTCGCTCATCTCATTCAAGCGCCAGCTGTCAGATTGTCTCCGAAACCAAACTAAGCGTATATGCCGTATGTTTAACTTATCAATATTATTAATTAGCAGTCACACTTTTGTGGATTACAGTAAAATTGTAATGACAATCACATTGACAATCACTTAATTCAGAAGTGGGCTGTAATGACTCTGCAGCCGTATTGAGGTACCCTGTAGCAGCATAAATGTCAGACAAATCTCGACGTTTGCATTATAAGCTCTAGCCGTTGATTGCATTTGACAAAACAATATTTGATACACACAAGTATCACCCACATGTTACTGATTATAGAGCGTGTTAAATTATTGTATATCCGTTCTTGATTTTCTGCGCAATGGATTAATCAAACTCAAGTGTGTGGTTTGGAGCGAATGGCATTGCGCAGCTCAAATCATTGGTGAAAAAGGTCTGTAAAATCCATTTATCAAATCATATTGATCACTAGTTGAAGCAAAATTATATTTTTTCTTTTGTTACAAACTCCAACTATTTTGTGGGAAAATGGCTTCATATGGATGATATATAGGCCATTTTATCAATTGAAAATGATGATTATGATGATGAAATGTTGGATTAGCCTACTTTGTGGATGCGCAAGGCTCATGTAGCCTATCCTACAGCAGGCTACTCGAACAGAAATGACAGGTTTCCACATTTTTCTAATCATTCTAGCTATTTATTATGTTATATCGATCCTTAGCCTAGTTGAAGCAAAATGATGTCCGTGTGCGCGTTGCGCTGCCGGTTGGTGCAGGCACGCAGTGTTTATTGTTTTAATTAACATTAAATACAAAAGATATAGGCTACACCAAAATAGTCTAAATACAGATAACCTTGTGCCCATGCCCTCAGCACCCTGCAGTGCAGTAGTTATGTTTATCATTTCTCAAATGATTTAAGCATTTACGTGTTCATGTGTTTGTTGTTCAAAAAGACGTCAAGCCATGGGCTATCTTTAGCACCATAGTAGCAGTTTGGCGGTGTCGGGTCTCAGGTGCACATGCAGCAACTTCTTTCCCACACCTTCCAACCGAGTGATCTCCAGAGTCGTGCCGACTTCATTCGACTGTTAGTCTGTAGTAGTGTAATAGACTGTTTGGTGGAGATTCAACATTAGAATTTTGACAGGGCTCAGACCTAAGACCTTTGTTTTCCAAGCAGCTAAATGTTTTTCGACGAGGATGGGATTCGAACCCACGCGTGCAGAGCACAATGGATTAGCAGTCCATCGCCTTAACCACTCGGCCACCTCGTCCCACAATAGCAGATCTACAAGCTCACCTCATGTTGTGATGCCCCACATTATGAGCTTGTAGGTCAGCTATTTTTGCTATTTGTCATATGACTAAGTATATAGGTTTTAAGTGGTATACTCTGCATGACATCCCCTAGACCCTGTGTTCATAGTATTTATATTTATATACAACGTCATAAAAAGTCAATCTACAGTGAGTATAATGAAGAATATAAAATCTATTCACAGTTAAAACAAAATACACAAAAACCCTTTACAGCAGTTTTCCTCAGCAGTCCTCTAATTATGATACCAGTGAATGAGCAATGAGCAATGATTCATTAATCCAAGGACTTCATTATGTAGATTCATGGCAACCGAACAAAGGACCAACTGAGTCAATCTCCCATCCTTACATTTTACATTTCTGGCATTGGTGCCAAATGATTTATTGACAGCTTATAGAGTATATACACAATTCATATACCATACCTTATTCAAATACACACGTACTTTAGTATATGTACATATAAAGTGTTAATTATTCAGCCATCAATGATCCAGGGACTGTTGGGTTTTTCTATCAGAGTGAGATCAACCTTGTCTTTTTTTTTTTTCAAGTGTGATCAATAATTATTTATCTTCCGTTTGGCCATTAGACTCAAGAGGTGCAGAAGGCCATGGATGAGAAGAATTTTGATGATGCTGTGAAGCTGCGGGGCAGGTACTATGTTTGTATAATAATAATGATTGTGTCTCCTCTAGTTGTTGTGGTCTATTTTAATAGTGTCTGTGAAAGAGCTGGGGTTAAGGTTCTTGCTCAGGTACGTACATTGCAACACATATAGATTGGGTGAGCCGACCTTCCTATTCCCAGAAGGCCTCTCTACCCACTCAGCCACGGCTGTCTAAAAGATCATTGGAGATGCCGGGGATTGAACCCGGGGCCTCATACATGCAAAGCATGCGCTCTACCACTGAGCTACATCCCCTATGAGTAATAAAAGGTTTATTACTACATTCTATACCTTTTATGATTAGGTCAGAGTGACCAAATATTCAGTCCCTCAAACCGGGACCCTCAAATCAATGTGCACATTCGTCGTGCACGCGTGCGGCCACCATGCACGTTCATGCACGTGCACATGTATACGCACCATAGGTGCTGCATACAGGCAACGACTGATTGACAAGCCTCAGCGTTGAATTCAGACACACTGTGACAGAGCAGCTTGACTAATTTACTAGTATTACACATTCATTGTATGTGATGCTGTTTTGTATAACTTGTAGATTCTCAGTCCCACAGAAGGTGCACATTCTGTTATACTTGTGTTTATCTATTTATCAGATGCTGTAAAGGGGAGGCTGCCTTGAAGCCTGAGGAGCTGCTTACTGCTTGGGAGCAGCTTGGGTGGATTTTGAATGCACGGGGTTGGTTGATTGTAGCCATGGGTGGGGTCTGTTAGACTATATAAAGGAGAGCTGCTCAGTAGAGTGTGGGCTGCCATGGGGAGAGGCTGACACCTTACCTCTCTGTTATTTATTTTCTGTTGAGTTTTGAGTTGTTTATTTCTTTTGTTATTTCCTATTGTTGTCCAGGCCTGGAATAAATGATATTATTTTACTTGCAAGCCTGCCTCCTGGTCGATCTATGACATTTAAAGGGTTTTCCACAGACTAAAATGCCTATACACAATCCCACTTGGTAACACACACAATGCATATTTTCAAGTTCTTTGATCGTTTAGATGAGCATGTTTACATGAAAAGAACATGATAAATAAGATGTATTTCACCAGTATTTACGTTATCTACATGTATTACCTTATGTAGTATTTAGCTGTACAGTAATATACACCAATTCAGGCGAGAACTTTTCCCTCCAAAGATTTGGCAGTGTTGTAATGTCATTTGGATTGTTTATGGGCAGCTTAAAAGGATTTCAGATGAAAAGGAAAGGAGTCTGGTACCTAATGTCTGTTTTTACATCTTCAATTTACAGGAGTTTTGAAAACAGCCTGATCACCTACAAACTCCTTTCCTACCGAAGACCTGAACATGAACTCCCTGTGGTAAGAACCACAATGCATCTACAATACTTCACTCACACCTAAGACCATTGGTAGCCAATCATCTGCCATGGACACAGCCTACATACATATAAAATCCTCAGTGTAAATGTATCAACTCGTACGGTAACCCAAAGAATGTACAAATGGAACCAAATGTGGTTTGTTCCATTTGTACACTCAAAAATCTAAATCACATTTTACAGC
>NC_139942.1:19245022-19292522 GCF_963454915.1 Gymnoscopelus microlampas
TTTTAAATAATTAATAATTCATTATTATTACTGAGTACTGCAGTTTTTAATTGTTTACAAATATTGTTTGATATTATTATAACATATGGCAGTGTTTCTCAACCTTTCTGGATCCCTGGCTTATTTTGAGTGCCCCCCCCCTTAAAATGATTTGACAGAAACAGGAATTGCATTATAGGCTAGGGAAAGCCTATTGCTTTATTGTAATACAACTGCATAAAATAGTATGCATGGTATACACTTATTCTTAGTTGTGTTTGTTTGTAGCTACATTTCACTGAAATGCTAGAGGGTATCTCTGTATCCTGTGTCCGTTCCCGGAAACAGATACAGGAAATGTTGAGTTTAAGGACCAGATCAAAATGAGGCTTTGTACTAAAATATGGCCAAATATATTATCAAACAGAGGGACTTACCGTAGTCTACCTCTAATACAAGCCTGTCTAAAAGAAAAGCCTGTTACCTTCTGCCGTTGAGGTTAAATACAGCTCCAGTCACTATTTGAGCAAATACGATATATCTGTAAAGGCCATGGGATCTTTTTCAATATATTTTAGTTATTTCATGGACCGCTTGAATCCCACGGACAAATAGGGGTCCGCTTACCTCAACTGAGAAACATTGCCATATGGTATCATCATATTGTGTATTGTATTTAAATCCTTTTTCATCCCTTTTCACTATGACGTATAACCCATTTCATTTTACATGTTTATTCATCACATTCATATCATTCAGCTCCATATACTATACATCTAGTATAGATTGTTTCATAAATCATAACATGGGTTCTCTCCCAGTGTTTGACCCATCCCTGTCTGTCTGTGTGGAGCTGCCCATGAGCAGCTCCTGTCTGTGTCTCAGCGTCCGTCGTGATAGGCCTGGCTCCCTCCCCATGGCCCCGCCTACCCACTATGCCCCTCCCACACCCTGTCAATGTTCCTTTTCCTCTAGTATCAAAACACGCTACTCCTCTGTCCACAACATTTCTCCCATAGTTCTATCTCATGTCGTCCCTCTATAGTCAGCCAAAGATAGTCACTGTTCTCTAACTTACGTAGCCTGTTAGCCTGCATTATATTCAGACTCCTGTTCATCGCTTTGCCTTCATCTATTGGTCATGTAAACAACTATGCATGATGGCAACGTGAATACTGTAACATACATGGGTTAATAGTAGCATCTGTAGGACACCCCAGGCTATGAGCCCCTCGCACTGCCCCTTCCATATACAAGCCCCTCCCTCAACCTGTCACTGCGCTTACAATCTACATCCCCCAAGTCTATTTAACACCTACGGTCACCCCCAATGTAAGCTGTGTTTCCACTGGAATACCAGTGCATTGCTGGGATGAACGTTAACATAAATCGCCAGCATAGGCATTGGGAGAGCCTACATGCCTTCCTTAAGTACCATCATGTGATGACTGTTCTCACCTTACCGGTAAAGTGTCGCTTTGCATTCACACTCACGTGATGGGATGACAATGCAGATATTCTGACAAGGTGGGGTGATGTGATATTGAAGGTTTGAAATTTACCGGCACTCGAAATCGGCGCATGTAACCACAGGACGTCATAATTAAATATACTAGTAAATTGCAGGCATTTCAAGCGATTATATTAACTCTTCCCACACCTTGTCCATGTCCTATATTTTCTGACAAACCCTCATGGCTCTGCCTCACTACTGTAGGCCTACCTTGGACTGCTGGAGCTTTCCGAGTTGCGGGACAAACATAGCGAGTTCTGTGTTCCTATGGTTATGGTCCCGGCTACGGTCTCCAACAATATACCTGGTTCAGATCTCAGCATTGGTGCAGACACTGCTCTGAACGCCATTACTGATGTAAGTGTGGCTGGGAGAGTGTGGTACACACACCACCCAGCCGGTCAAACCTGGGGGCTTTGCTGATCGGTGCTCGTCACCTGACATTAACCACGCTGAACAAGTGCACAGTTTTCAGTCTAGTTCTGAAGTGGACATTTGTCATTATGAGGAATATAAAGTGAACTAAACTGAGGATAGATCGCTAGATAAGAGCAAGCTGACCTGCTAATGAGACGATTTTGTAGGATAACATGTTTCACTCTCCTTAGTGAGTGACAACAGAATTTTCACATCATGCTCTGAAACGCTTTTGTGATTCAGTTCATGTCCAATATCATCAAGCTACAGTACTAGTGTCATTTCAACCACCGAATAAGAAGTTAGCCTTAGGGAGAGGTGATAAAAGACACCGCATGGACACATTTAATCGTTCATCTAAATAAGGCAGTGTTTTCATATTGGAATACACATACAGTACACATCTTGTTCTTGCTGGTTAATGTCGGAGACAAGCTAGCAGGTCAGCATGTATCCCAGGTAAGTGTTAGAGGCATGCAGTGACGTTCTGTGGCATGTTTGGCCCGTGGCCTGGCCTTGGAATGACCCGCAGCAGCGTGTGTGTTTGTTTGGTAAACTAAGCAGATGACTGGTGCATGGTCTGGTACAATACAACACAACAACACACCCTTCCCCTTTAAATCTAAAGGGGTCTAGTTTGCATGTTGTGAAGGTAGTGTTACTATTATTAAAACCTTTTATCTTGGTAATTCCATCAGTCAAACTGGCCTAACCTTTAAGCCATCGTTCAAGTTAATTTTGCATATTCATCCAAATTGGTTAGATTCTCAGAAAGTATGGTACAGATTGGATAAAAAAGATCCGGTAACCTGGGATGGTCCTCTATTGAGGAATATAATTTGCGGTCATGAACATTTAACCTCTTGAGAATCTAAACATGATTTCCTTTAAGAAGCTTAACTATTCATTAGAACATCACTAACCTGTTTTCATGTATAAATGTAAATACTAACTTATATGTCAACTCATATCATTGTTGGTTTGAACCAGACCAAGGCCCCTCCATCTTGTTTTGAGCATTGTCTGCATGCCTGACATGTACTACTACTCAAGCTACAGGACAAAAATGGAAATGTCAGTAGCGCGTCGCGTGATCCATCCTGTTCATCACCGTTACACGTCAGTCAGGTTGACAGCCCTGCCCCTCATGTCTCCTCGTGGCCAATGGGAAGCCAAAGCCCTCTATCACACGGAGAGAGTCACACCCACACAGCAGGCACTATACATGTTACAGGACTGTGTCTTAATGAGCTGCAGTGGCTTCCTTTCCCTGTTTCCTTACTACTACTGGTTTGAGGTCAGTTGTGGACAAGTGGAAGTACTTATGGCTTATTGGGTCTCATTAGAGCCTTCTGAAGTGTTCTCAACTTTGGCTGCAGTAAAAACATCAGAGTTGAATGGATCTAACTCAAACTAATAGTGCCAGGCACAATAAACCCTGAACAGAACAAGCAACTGTTCTCCCATAAAGTAGAATGGTAATTAAGCAGGTCATGTACCGTTCAGTTTGTTTTGTTTTGAAAAATGGAAATTTTGGATCAGTTACTCACCTTCTTGAAACTCATTATAGCTTTGCATACATTGACAGACATTCAACAGTCAGTATTGATTCTGAAGTAACTTTCTATTAGAGGTGCAGAAAAGCAGAGAGAGGCCTGATTTGCAGACCTGTCTGTTCCAAACGCAGACAAGGACACAAGCCAAGGGAGCCACTTCAGACTTTTTTAGACATCCTGCCTAACATTGTAGCCTTCCACACAGTACAGTACATCCCCTCCCAGCAAATAGCACTGTAAGGCTCTCTATGTAGTGCGCCCCCTGGTGGGTCTAAACGCTTGTTAATGGCCCGGCCGTCACCATCAGGCCTTTGAGTGTTTGCTGCAGCTGTACGAGCTCCGGAAGTACCACGAGGAGTTCTGCATCCCCATGTGCATAGTGCCTGCCACCATTAGTAACAATGTACCAGGCACTGACCTCAGCATCGGGGCTGACACCTCACTCAATGCCATCGTGGAGGTAAGGTAGTCGTCATGGTAAAGTACTGAAAATTAAAAATCTCACACTGTAGCTCCCTTTGCCAAAGCTTTATTTCAGAGTTACACAGAGTGATGTTTTGACACTATGCTCTTCTTCAGACTGAAGACTCTTTGTAACTCAAAAATAAAATTTGGCAAAGGTATCTACAGTGCTCTATTTTCTACACTTCTACACATGATCTCAGTTTACTTTGCGACCAGCAACTGTCTTCAAGAGGTCGGGTGTACGTTACTACTCTTAATCCTATTACTATTACTTTGTTAAGATCAATAGAAAGTAATACGTTTATCTTTAAATTACTGTTGTCTAGGTAGTTGCTTTACTTACGTGTGAAATGTAAAAAAAACTAAACAAATGAAAGCAAAATGCAAGAAGAAAATGCAAGAAAATCAAAGTTAGATTTAAAGAATGAAGCTATATATTATTTACATACAGTACATGCAGAGATAATCAGCAGGTACCACTGTTAGAAAAATATGTCTGTATTATGGTGGCCACATTGATTGTTAACAATCACTGACAATTAACCTGTTGGCTGCTACGCACAGGAGACTACACCAACACACTCAACTGTTAATATAATATAAACTTCGAATACACATTCTATACCTGCATGAATGTGTAGTGTAGTTGCTTTAATATTCTCTGGTTAGGTGTTTTGGAAGCAGCTCTTGTGAAAGCTTTATCTGTCTCGTGGGTAAACTCTGTGATGTGGTGTTTTTTTATGGTGGACACGGTGACATGCAGCTATATGCAAGTCAAATGGCGATTGTTAATACCTTTCCTAACCACTTAAATCCTATACTTTATTGACTAGGGTCCTTTTTGACACCAAATCTCTGAAAATAGCTGAAAATTGCCGCTCTACATGCTCACATGTGTAGCGAGCTTGCGGTTCTGCTATTTCCGCAGAATGTTCGCCTGCTATGACACATTGTCATTGACATGTTGTCCCATGTTGTTCGTGGTAGCAAATGCGAGAACATTTTAAATAAAACAACATTTTGTTCCGATAGACAACTACTATAGTGAGCATTTGAATGTCAAACTGTTAAAACAAAGGCAAAGAATTCTATGCATCATTTATTGGACACAGGTCTGCATGTAGCATGTCAAAGACAGTAGCATGTTTGATGCCGTCAGTTTTATAAAAAGTGTTTTAACAAAAGAATGTTTTCACTTGCATGCCAAACGTATGGGAAAATCTACCATTATATTGATTAATGATAGTGTGTGTGTGTGTGTGTGTGTGTGTGTGTGTGTGCTTATGGCTTCCCTTGGTGTGTATATACTGTACATATGTATCTGTTTGTGTCTATGTGTATATTCCTGTATACGTATGCACTGTTATGTCTGGCTACCCTTGGTGCGGTTGTGTGCGTGCATGCATGTGTGCATACATGCGTGTGTGTGTGTGTGTGTGTGTGTGTGTGTGTGTGTGCGCGTGTGCGTGTGTGTGTGTGCTTACGTGCGTGCCTGTGTGCCTGCACAGACCTGTGACCGCATTAAGCAGTCAGCCAGCGGTACGAAGCGGCGTGTGTTCATCATTGAGACCATGGGAGGTTATTGTGGCTACCTGGCCAGTGTGGGGGGTCTGGCCGCAGGGGCCGATGCCGTCTACATCCATGAAGAACCCTTTGACATCCGCGACCTGCAGGTGAGACATACGCTGTTGGTATTCACAGTGGTGGACACAGTACTCAGCACCAGTACTTAGAGTAAGTCAAAGTATACATACTCCTGGTCAAATATGAATCGGCTACAATCAAGTGAAAGTTGCTCAGTCAAATTTGTACTTGAGTTAAAGTACTGGTGTGCATGCTTTAAAAAAGTAAAGTACAATATTTTTTTCTATTGATACATTGCTGCATTGAAATAAAATAAAAAACCCAAAGATTTTCTGGACATTTTCAACAAATCATTTTGTGAAGAAGGCTGATCTTGACTCTTGAAGTAAAAAAAAATGCAGAATTCAGAGGGAGATCTCTGATGGTGAAATCAAAGAAAAGGACCAGCACACTGTCAAGAACTTACAAAAAGATATAGCTCTTCATTTCGATGTTTTCGGTCATTAGAATTGTCTGTCCTGATGAAGGTCTAACGACCGAAACGTTGAAATAAAGAGCTACATTTTTTTTTGCAAGTTCCTGACAGTGTGCGGGTCCTTTTCTTTGATTTCACCATCAGAGATCTCCTTCTCAACAAATAATTGCAAAAATGGCAACCTCACAACGTTAAGTTGTGAGCTTGTAGATCGGCTATTTCTATCTACTATATTTGAAATAGGATTTAAGTCATTCCAATGTTTTGGAACAGTACGTATAATATGTGATTGAAAAAAAGTCAATGGTATTTTTGAATGGGAAAAAAACGTCATGATCCAAGCGCCGTAGTTTTGATGTTAGACTTCGGTACTTTATACCAGTGGTTCTCAAACTTTTTAATTTCAAGGACTCCAATAACTCTAAATTAGAGTTACAGAATTTGGAACCCCCTCATGGAACCCTGGCGGTCCCCTGAGAACCACTGCTCCATACACTGTTATGCATGAATGTATCCTGCATTAAGTGAGACATACATTGTTGTTATTTATAATGTATCCTGGACTGAAGATGAGACGTACTGTACGTGTACACTGCTGTTATTCTTAAATGCATGGATTAAAGTTCTCAGTCACCACGACTGATTTCAGTCATTTGGAGCATGTCATGCTCTGAAAATAGGCTATCTACGAACTTAGTGATCAAAGTAGCAATAGAATATGTTCAATCTCCCAGAAAATCCTAATGATCTCAGATATTTGCAAAGGTTAAAGCCTCAATCTGCAATTTCTTCAACTGATTGGCTGTATGGCTACCAAAACATAATAATTCTACATATAGTGCTAATTGTTTATGAAACACAGCACTAGTGTGTAGGGGCTCCTTTCAGGCTGTTTCACAAATTGCAGATTATGTAGTACACACACTGTTGTTATTCACAAATCCTGAACTCCAGGTGATACATAAACTGTTGTTAATTATAATGTATCCTGAACTGCAGGCGAGACATACAACACACTGTTATTCATTCATGTATCCTGTATGTGCTCTACAGTAATAAGCATTAAGTACTGCATTATCAGTGAACAGTGTCACACCACAAAGGAAGTACAGTAGAAGGTTCAGGAAGGGTACATCCCATCCAACAGTCCTTGGATGGGATTTGATTTGATCGATGGACAAGAGAACCTAATCTAATCTCTGGACTGACTCTTTATTAGGGTAATCGTTGATCACATAATGTTCAGGGTGTGTATTTGTGGATACTTAAGTACATCCATTTAATATTGCTAGATAGGATTAGTCTAGGATAGGTGTTTTACTGTATTTTGAGCTTTCAATCAGAACTTCATCAGTGCATACAAGGTCTCTAAGTGTGTGGAAATCTCTCATCAGTTTGGACTCATCGATACTTACAGCGGTAACCGGAACGCTCGCCCCACATTTTTTTCGCGAACCGCTCTCCCCCAGCGGTTCTTGTATTCTTGTATTAGTTTTACATCACAATACCATGAGTATATTGTTGCTGTCAGGCAGAAACCTCTTAATTAATACCCTACTTGATCATACCACAGCGTCACACAAAAGTATCAAAAGCAGCAGATCTACAAACTCGGAACGCTGTGCGAATCGACACGTTTTGAGCTTGTAGATCTGCTACTTTTGCTATTTTCTCATTTGAATCCTGAAAAGTAACAGTTTTGGACATATGAGGTTTCCACCTGACAGAGACAATATCATTTTTTTTGCCTCCGTGCAATGCACTACAATAGTATATTAAATCTAGCGAGAATATGGGCAAACACAATTCTTCGTAATATGTTTTGCCGATAAACAGATTTAAATTGAATAAAAGTGAATAACTGAACAGTGACCAATAGTTGACATTCAGCCACTGTCTTTGTCAGTGTATATTCTGGGAGTGAGCAGGTGACCTAGATCATAGCAGCACGTGTAATGGATTTATTAATAACTCACAGAGCTGCTTCATTCCTTCCATGATTGACACAAATGTTGTGGAATTTTAATATTGCACGAGAAGGTTTCTAATAGAAAGCATTTAAAGTTTTGTTTAAAGGGATAGTTCATCACAAAAATGACTTTTTTTCTATCGATTACTCGCCCCATGGAGACTTCAATTCATGGATATTTTTTAGTTTTTGTCACATTCCTAAGCCAATAATTTGATGACCGGCAGCGGTTCCCGTAGGAGACACAAAGAGTCTCCTTTGTATCTCCTACCGGAACCGCAGCCTACCGGTCCGCTGGTCATCAAATTATTGGCTTAGGAATGCGACAAAAACAAAAAAATATCCATGAATTCTCCATGGGGTGAAAAATAAGTTTTATTAAAGATGGATTTAGTGGTTTGTCCATACTCACATTTATACAGCTCTCTGACAGAGGCACAGCACATCACTGCTGCACAGAGCGACAGAGGGCATTCCAGCTATTGATTATTTTAATATATCCTATAATTAGTTGGATCAAATGTTTTTTCAGTGAGTTGTGTTACAAAAAGGGTGAAATATAATTGGGGTCATAGTATTGCATGTATATCATAACACTGCATTGTAATTACACCTCAATTTTAACTATTTATATTCATAGGTAGTAAGAATAGAATGAGTGCCCCCTAGTGGTCATAATAGCACCCTGCAGCCTGTCCGTCTCCTAAGATTGAAGGGGCTGGTTTGTGGCTGGTACCTTATGTAGGTTACAGAGAAAACATCAACCTGTGTAATGTGTGATGTAATCTCTCCCTCTTTCTCACTCTGTCTCTGTTCCTCTCTTTCTCTCTCTTGCCCGCTCTCTCTGTCTCTCCGTCTCTGTCTGTCTCTCTCTCCCTCCCTCTCTCTCGCTCTCTCTTTCTTTCTTTCTCTCTCGCTCTCGCTCTCTCTCTGTCTCTTTCTTTCTCTCTCTCTCACTCTGTCTCTCACTTAATATATCTCTCTGTCTCTCTCTCTCTCTCTCTCTCTCTCTCCCTCGCTGCGTTCAGGCCAATGTGGAGCATCTAACTGAGAAGATGAAGACGAGCATTCAGAGAGGTTTGGTTCTGAGGTGAGAGCTGTTTGGTTTTATCATGAGAGAACATTTGTACTTTATATCTTATAGGTTTTGTTACTAGTGTTGCTACAGGTGTGAGACTTGTTCTTTATCTGGTTTATTAATAGAAACCACTTTGGACATACGTATATACCAAGGTTGAGGCAGGGGAAGCAGATGAGTAAACAGAACAGCGGTGAGGAAAGATTGGGCTTATAATGTTGGAGAATTAAACTTTATGGTTGAATTTGTCCATGGTTTGTTGCATTGCGATTGCGGTTTCTTTGACATTTTGTAATGAAGGTCGTATCCTAGATGTCTAGAGAGAGTTCGATAGTTTGTTTTTTTCTTAGATGACTACACTGTGACGCTTCCTTGACATCTGGTGACGTACTTCTCTGACCTTCTGTTCTGTTCTGTGTGTGTGTGTGTGTGTGTGTGTGCGCACGCGCGTGTGCGCGCGTGTGAGATGCTAGAGTTTTACCAGACAGACATAAACTGCATGGAAACAGTATTAATCAGCTATGAAATCCTGTAGCTAACACTTATAGCTAGCTTCCCTACAGGGGAATATCATTTTTTAATGTGATCGTTGGTGTCTATTATAGCCCGTTATGTCATCACACTCTTGAAAGCACTCCCAGCAGGACAGAGAGCTGTGAATGTAGGACATAATGTTGTGTTATAGACAGCGTGTAGGGGACATTGCTCTGTCTGCGTGCATGTGTTAAGATAGGCATCTGTAGTCTTATTATTCTAGCCAGATAGACACGTATATATTAAATCTAGGGGCTGCAGCTAACAGTTATTATCCTAATCGATTCATTTGTCCGTTTATTCAGTCATTTGATTAATCTGTGCAATTCATCTAACCAGGTTAAATAATAAAGTGCAAATAGATGGTGAGTGCTCATCATAAGTTATCGGAATCCAAACACATTGCTTAATAGCAGTCAAAGACAAACATTCACTTGTTGATGAAGTTGTAAATAGCACATACGTATTTGGTATATATCACTGCTCAGATTTGATTACTAAAAATGTATTCGATGAATCCTTTCACCCCTGATTATACCACACTAAACCCAGTTTGTGTGTATGTGTATGCATGTCACAGGAATGAGAACAGCAATGAAAACTTCACCACAGATTTCATCTACCAGCTGTACTCTGAGGAGGGACGCGGTGTGTTTGACTGCAGGAAGAATGTCCTTGGACACATGCAGCAGGTACAGTACGACATGAATACATATACACATGCACACACACACACACACACACACTGGGGTGCTCGCTTGTGCTTACTTACAAATGTGAATCTGTATACATAACGATTTTCTTAATCTTTACAGTAGGGCTGCAACCATCGTTTTCATATTCTATTAACTTGTTGATTATGTTTCAGATTTTTACTCAATCTGAGACCATGAAATGACGGCAGAAAGTTATTTGAACAAAAACTGACACCTTGACATGTTTAGCCAGCAGTTGAAATGTTATATGAAACAAACACAAGCTTTTAAAGTTTGCTTGTTTTTATTTGATTACTCTATTCTGTCCATCAATTAATTGATGATCCCATTAATATCCTTCACAGGGCGGTGCTCCATCCCCGTTTGACAGGAACTTTGGGACCAAGGTAGCTGCCAAGGCCATGCAGTGGATCACACGACAGCTCAAGGACAATTTCAAACAAGGTACATCAGTCTAATTAACATTAACATTCTAACAGTTAAACAATGATCTAAGGCTAAGAGTTATAATTGCTGTGTGAACTCTTAACATTGTGCATATTGTCAGTGCATACACATTTATTTCATTGTGTTCAGTTGTATAAGGTATGTTTTTTCTGTGTATAAATGTGTGTGACTGAGGCTTTTGTATCCAGGCCTACGGTACATGTGTACTCTACATTACTGTGAGTGTAAAACCTACCTATGTTCCATGTTGCTCCACCATACAGGGAAAGTGTTTGCTAACTCTGAAGACACCTGCTGCTTGCTTGGAATGCGTAGCAGGGCCATGGCCTTCCAACCTCTGGTTCAGCTCAAACAGGAGACTGACTTTGTGTAAGACCATATTCTTTTTAGTAAAGGATTTACTTTTTTTTTTTTTAGGCATTTCTGCTTTGACGGTATACTAGAGAGAGACAGGCATGGAATATAGGTCATGAGCCCAATTCAAATCTATTAGCCTATATTCAGTTACAGTCTATCAGTGATATTTTTATTCGTTACTGTGCAAACGAAGACATAGCATGAAATACATGTACAATTAAAATAGAAGGTGAAAACTTGTCACATTTCCACTGTTGCTAAAGATTGACTTGGCAATTTGTTGCACAAATTGTACTTTTTGGTAGCGATTTTGACAGTTGAATACTGTCGTTTTGGCACTGTTTGGCAGGGAAGGTCTTATTCTGCTGTTTTGTTCACTCGTCCAGTCACAGGGTCCCTAAGGAACAATGGTGGCTGAAGCTCCGTCCTCTGATGAAGATCTTGGCCAAGTACAAGACCAGCTACGATGTGACCGACTCTGGGCAGCTGGAGCACGTTGCCCGCATCCGGCACGAGAACGACGTCTCAACTATCTGAACCAAACCAGTCAGCCCCTGCCATGTCACTCTCCAACCGATGTTCCAAGAACAGGATGTAGCCTGAATTTCCCTCCGGGGTATCAATAAAGGTTTATCTTATCTTATCTTTAGCCTCAGCTGTGCCACAACTAGCATCAGTGAGCTAGCCAGCTATCTTAGTGAAATAAGGCTAATAACGTTGTATTTTCTAGTCCCCCTGGCCAAAATAACGATAGATTTTGCTATAAAGCCTACCAGTAATGTATAACTATTACATTAAAAATAATTTGATGTTAAAGTATACTTTTAGTTTATTTTAAAAGCTAGTTGGCTAACTTATCGTCTACTGTATGCCATGTAAACACCCTGAGGCTAACGCGCTTCAGTAAGGTGGAGCAAAAGCACCGAGCTCTTTGTCAATCTGAAGAGCACTTTCAGTGCCATTATTATTGTATTCCCAAAAGCTGCTTATATAGGAGCGGCACAACGTGCCAGGAAGATTGTTTGATAAAAGCCTTATGATAACAGTTTATCGGATACAAGGGAAATTAACCATCTGCTAGACTATCCCTCGCAAATCTTTGCTGGATGGACTATGGTTAACGTAGGAAGTAAACTTGTTTTATTAAAGGCTTTATCAAGATAAGGAAGAGGCTGTGTGTGTGTGTGCGCGCTATCACCTGCTTAAGTGTGTGTTTGTCACTTAACATATTATGTATCAACCTTGGACTTTACGTGTAGCATCTTAAACAGGTTAGTTCACCCCAAAAGTAGGTTCCTGTTGTTACTGTAGTTTGGCAGTGAGGTGGAGGTGGTGTATGCAATATTAAATGTTTCAGTGTGGCAACGGTGTGATACAAGTGCTCTGTCATAGAATATTAAAGCATTTATTGGGATCACAATTATGAAACGTTTCAGCGTCTGTTTGTCATTAAAGGGATAGTTCACCCAAAAACATTTTTTTTTTCATCGATTAGTCACCCCATGGAGACTTGAATTCATGGATATGTTTTTTTTTTTTGTCGCATTCCTAAGCCAATAATTTGATGACCAGTGGACCGGTACGCAGCGGTTCCGGCAGGAGACACAAAGGAGACTCTTTATGTCTCCTACCGGAACCGCTGCCGGTCATCAAATGATTGGCTTAGGAATGAGACAAAAAATAAAAAATATCCATGAATTCAAGTCTCCATGGGGTGACTGATCCATTGAAAAAAAGTCATTTTGGGGGTGAACTATCCCTTTTAAGTACCAGTGGGAAAATATGTGGACGAGATGTACACATCACCTTGTTGGCTAATCATGCCAGCTGTGTAGAGTCAATGCTACATGAAGAAACAATTAAATGTATTTCATGACAATTTAATGGTCACCTTTTCATAAATACAATACAAATCTAGAAGTAAGCTGAGGTCATGTCCAACATAAAACAATCTCTGGAAAAATGTGTGTTACACTGATGTACAGTATATTAAAAGGTTCAGATTTAGGTCAGTCAGCTTAAACAGCATTAGGAGCGGTCCACAGAAAGTTTTCCAATTAGTCCTACCTCTTCGATTTTGATTGGTTGTTTGGACAAAGTAGCATTGATTTGGAGCTCCTCTCCAAAAGTTGAAACTATTTTCTACTTGAGGCACTAGCACTTATTTACCATAGAAATGCACGGTAGATCCTTTTTTATTTTTCTGATGTATGTTTGTTATGTTTGTTTGTTAAAAAAAGAAGAAAATATTTAAGGAAGTAGTCAAGTCAATATTCACATGCTATTGATGGACAGTTTTTTTCTTTTTCATGTACACTGTAACTTAAAATAAGATTGACATATGTGACCGTATTGAACTGAACTGATCCTACACAAACCTTCCAATAAAAATATTAATGAAAAAAAAAAGAAATGCACGGTAGAAAGACGCTGGCAGCTGAAAAAAAGCTTTCTGTGGACAGGGCCCCTTACTCTGCTGCACTTGTGTGCATTGGTTTTGTTGCCTCAAATTCAAACATCTTTAATCATGAACATGAAACAACAAAACAACTGTAGCTTCAGTACAGTGGTATAACTCATATACCACTCTACAGTCTATGATAATACATAATGGGGGTTTTAAATAACAAAATACCTAATAATAATGTTATTTCACAAGCCATGAAGGGTCTTTGCTAATGGTCTCATTCTCTGGTCCCAAAATGGCTATGCCACTCGTCCTCTGGCCAACACCAAGATACCTGGAAGAATATAAAGACAAATCAATTTGCATTCTATATATCAGATTTTCATTCCATTTGTATGCCGACTCTAAATCCATTTCAGAGTCCCCAGTGTTGACACTAAAAGTAAGGTTTCACCTGCCACAGCAACACAGCGTATCCACTCATTCTGAGTCATCTCTTTAATCAATTTTAATCACAATTCCTACGTGAGGTAGAAGAAAGGTTGAGGTAAAACACATTACCTTCCAGCGACTTCCACCAGGTCCTTGTCAGATACGCTGAAAAGCCTCTCCCTGTGAGCCTGTTTCATCTCATCGGTTACTCCACTCAGGAAACGCCCCATACCTGGAACAGGAGTGCATGTAACAGAAAAGAAACCACGCTTTAGAGGAACAACTTCTTGTCATTTTAGGACAATGAGGTCTTGAACTCAAAACAATGTACCATGTCTTCAAATACACACTTCGGTTTGAGTGTTAAACCATTCTCTGAATATACCTTAGCCACACAAACCAAATAAATCACTCTTAATGCTCTGAGGAGAGCAGGGCTGACCTTTGGCTGATGGAGCCACGGGAGAATCTACCGCGGAGAAGATAGACAGCTTGGCCTCATCAATGTCCTGCTGAGAGAACTGGCCTGCCTTGGCCCAGTCCACACCCTTACGGAAAGCTGACAGGGTCTGCACTGAGTTCGGGTCTCTGGGGGAGATAGGAGGACAAGTTATGGTCCCATGATGATGGCAAATAGAGGCATCTAAGGAAAGTCAGGCCGACAGAGTCAGCCCTGGGTTAGTACCGTTTAAGAAAGTTGAAGTTAGGAAGTTAATTGAAAATGCGCTCGATAGTCAAATAATATAAAAATGTATGTATCCCACAGTTCTTTGCGAGGTCCCTCTACATTTGGTTGGATTCATTGTATGGGAGTTGATTACCTGACAGAAAATCTCATAATCCGTAAAGGATATCAGCTAGCCTATACCTAAACAGGTAATAAAACTATAGTTTATTCAATTTAACCTGCTAGCACAGGTTAAGCCAATCTCCCATAGCAATCGATCACACTGGTCTCATGAAACCTGTATTATGACGTTAAAGTGTCAAGTCAGGTTTAATTCAATTAACCACTTGGACCCCTCTATACATGGTAAAACAGACCTGAGTTACAAATGTACTTGGTCTGCGCGTTTCCCTCTACATCAAATCTCTTCGCCAGAAATAACAGATCTACAAGCTCACCACACAATGTGAAGTATTGTAACCTTGTAGATCGGCTAGGGGGTTTAAGACAACTGAATTGTTAGCTGATGCTTGTCATACTCCAGTGAATGTTACTGCTTCCATAAAAAGACGATGATATGATATCATGATGATACTACCTACCTATATGAGTAGAAGGAGAAGAGACCGCCCCCTCCCATTCTGGCCCCACCTCCATAGGCTCCGCCCTTCTCTCGGATCTCACCGTGGAGAAACTTGGCCGTCATCATCCTCGCCAGGATGCACAGACTGACGGAGACAAGGTCAGGAATTCAGAGAGAGAGACAGAGAGATATTAATCTGAGTGTTACAGATGTAAATGTATCTAACCCTGTAATTAAATTCAGCAAAAACGGCTCTAAATGACTCATGCGGAAATGTCAGCCAATCAAATGACGTACTGAAACGTGATCCAATAAAATGTCATACTGATAAGAGATGCAATACAATGTCGTACTTAGAAGTCATCCAATCAAATGACATACTGAGAAATCATCCAATCAAAAGTCATACGGGAAAGTCATCCAATCAAGAGTCGTACTGGAAATTCACCAAGTAAAAACTTGTGCCAAAACATAATCCAGTAATAAGCGATCACACTGTGCTAGTAATAGGTACAGTACAGGTACATAAAGTACAGTTACCTGGCATAGTCCTGGTGGGTGAAGGGTACGGTGCGTATGCACTCGCTGACAAAGTTAACAGGGAAGGGAAGTGGATAGAAAGTCTTCATCTGACAAGGCTGGAACTCGGGTTCCTGCAGGGAAACGCATAGGTAGGTACAGTAGGAAGGAATTGCCACATCATAATGATTTAAAATGTATCTATCATAAATTGACAATAAGTGTATCTCTCTTTGACTTACAGAGATGAGTTTCCTGCTGGATGACACTCCTGGTTCAGCTGAAGGGTCTAGAGGTCTCTGAGAAATGACAATAATGATCATGAATCAATCGCAGCGTATTCTTCTGCTGTGTCATCATAGGACAGGGTTGGTTGAACACGGGCAGCACTGTGTTTTCGCACAACAAGCACATCATTTGAGATGAGATGCAACCAGCTGTCATTTCATAGAGGTTATGATGTGCGGACAGACCGTACAACATTTCATTTTAACCCATTAAGACCTGGAACTGTGTCATTTTTTGATTTGAGCTAAAAAGCATTATTTTACACTTTGGCTATTCAAAAATAGCAGATCTACAAGCTCATAGCGCGGCACCGAGTGCCGCACTACGAGCTTGTAGATCTGCTATTTTTGAAAAATCGTGAAAATGTGTGCAAATCTTTGAATATATATATTTTTAAAGCGAACATTTTTAACTCAAATTTTTGCTTCTGGGGGGATCCCTGGAACAAAATATTTTGATGGGGGTCTGCGGCCGAATACATATCATTTTGGGGGTCCCTGACATGAAAAAGTTTGAGCACCACTGATATAGAAACATACGTTTTTGAGAAAACTGTTGGGATTTAGGAGACATGTAGAATCGGCTTCAGGTCTCAATGGGTTAATTGTTAAAAATATATATACTTAGCAGTTACAAAGTCCACAATGTCTTTTGATACATTTCTATCCATTTTAGAAGATTACATTACATTCCCTCTCAGCCAATCAAGAGGACACAGGGATATCAATATTGTGAGTGACTAGAGTGGATTATACGAGCTGCTTTGTCGTAGCTAAACATTTGAACGGGGAAGTTAACCACTTAAACCCTCTGGTTTTAGAGTCTAAAGTAAACCATACCTCGACAAGATGAGCTCTGACAGCTTTGCGTTCTTTCCTGTTGTTGCCAACGTCTTTTATGAAGTGCTCTAAGTGTCCCGCTGCAGCAGACATTTTCTGAGGCGTAGCATTGACTGCACATCTACAGTACATGAATAGAAAGAATATATATTTGCTGATCATATTATATCATCTCCAAAACTTTTCAGGATTAAAATTAAAAAACAGCAAAAGTAGCAGATCGACAAGCTCAAAACGCATGCTTGCAGATCTGCTACTTTTGATACTTTTGTGAGGCTGCAGTATGATCAAGTAAGGCATTAATTTACCAAAAACACACAAAAAGGTAAAATATGGACATTTCTTTTAAGTTTCTGCCCGACAGCAACGATATACAAATGCACACTATTAAATACATGCTATACAATCTGTCAAAATAATATGAAATGAATACACATAACACAGAATAGAATTGATCGAAGGCCGGGAATTTCTCTAAAGTCCATCAATAGCCAATATTCAGAAAGTTGAGCCCACCTCATATTGTCAGGGTTGAGGATGTGTCGCTTGATCCTGGGGAGCGTTCTGAGGACCTGGGTGAGGTCGGGCATCTCGGCTATCCGCTTCATGAACTTCACCTGTCAGTTAAACAATATAATGAAATATTAACCCATTAAGACCGGGAACGCATCTGTGTCATTTTAGATTTCTTTTGCTTTTCAAAAATAGAAGATATACAAGCTCGTAGCACGGCACGAGCTTGTAGATATTTTTTTTTTAATCGTGAAAATGTGTGCAAATCTCTGAACATATATATTTTATAAATTGGTATGCGGTCAGGCTTAGGCCTGACTCAGGGAGAAGGACGCCCCTGCCATGCAGAGTCCAGTGGGGGATATGGAGAGTATGGAACGGAGAGGGGTGTACCTGGGACGCCAGAACCACCGTTGAGCCCTCTGGAGACGTTGTGGGCTAACATCAATGAAACGTCGATGAAGCAGGGTGCCCACCTGATGACCTCAAGGAAATTCTATACCCTCCCTATTCACCACTCCACTCTGACCTTCAAGAGCGCCAACTTACCATAGGGATTGAAACATCTAGTTCTATTAGCTTTAACTAAAGCGAATGTTTGTAACTCAAATCTTTACTTCTGGCGGTCCCTGGAACAAAATATTTTGAGATGGGGGTCCGTGGCCAAATACATATCATTTTGGGGGTCCTTGACATGAAAACGTTTGAGAACCACTGATGTAGCAACATCGTTTTTTTCAAAAAAAACTGTTTTTAGAAGACATTTGTAGACTCGGCCTCAGGCCTTAATGGGTTAATGTGGGTTATGGTTGTCTGAGAAATCAATTTAGATTTGAGAGCACAAACTGAGAGCACAGCTATTTATATTAGTAATACCTATGAAATAACCTTGAAGCTTAAAGATTGTTATTATTATTTTTTATTTACTTTATTGTCCCCTTGGGGAACTTTGTCCTCTGCATTTAACCCATGCCAAGGAGCAGTGAGCAGCCACCATGCAGTGCTTGGGGACCAGTTGTAATGCCAGTGCCTTGGTCAAGGGCACTGGCAGAAGTACTGTACCTACTGTAGCATGCATGTTTTTTAGTGTGAGAGGAAAGTACCCAGCGAAAACCCACGAGGAGAACATGCTAACTCAACAGGGAAAGGCCACCCTTACCGGGGTTTGAACCTGGCATCTTCCTGCTTACAATGTTCTACTTGTCTAGGTATCTTATCTAGGTATAATATCGTTGCTGTCGGGGCAGAAACCTCTTATCCTCTTATTTCAGTCTTAGTTTTTCTTCGTAAATTAACACCCTACTTTATCATACTACAGCGTCACACAAAAGCATCTAAAGTAGCAGATATACAAGATTGAAACGCAGCGCGTAGGGACGCGTTTTGAGCTTGTAGATCTGCTACGGTTTCTACTTTTGAATTTGAATCCTGTAAAGTAACGGTTTTGGACATATGAGGTTTCCACCCAACTAGAGACGATATACAGTCATTAAGGGTCACCTGGTCCATCCCTCCAAAGGTCTCCTGGAGGTCAGCAGCAGGGCTGAGACTGCGGGCTGCCCGTGACATGGCGTACATGTGACCAGAGTAGGAGATCCCATTGGACAGCTCCTGCGCTGACATGTTCACCAGCACCCGGAGACGTTCCTCGTCATCAAAATGGGGGCTGGAGGACAACATGAATATGTTATCAAACACAATAACTAAGATATCGGGTTAGTAGCTCTATTTTCGCCAATTTTGTATGACACTGCTGTAGTGTACGATGGAGTAGGTCAATTACTCGCAAAAAAACCCATAAAAGTTCAATTATGGAGTTACAAGGTTTCTGCCCAACAGCGACAATATATTAATTTACTACATTTCCACACATTTAATACATATTCGATATCTGCTGCAAAGCAATGTCGTCTTTGTTTTTGTTGAGCAAACACATTAAGTATATATATATATGATGTGGTTTTGACATTTTCCTTTGCTTATGATTTTCTATTTTGCAGCTGCTGCTGGAAGCTTGTAAGGGAAATGACTTCACCCACTCTTTTACATCTGTAAATTTGTGATGTGACAATAAACTCAGGTCCAAAATGAGTATAAATGCCCGATCCAGTACCTGTTGAATATGTCGCTCCAAAGTTGGAACATATCGGGAAGGTTCCTTTCCAGACAGGAGGAGTGCAGGAGCACGCCCTGGTGACAGGGAATGATAAGACATTCACTGCAATGTCTTTCCATTGGTATGAAATGAAAACTGCTCCCAAAAGCTCACACTACTATATCGCCTGGTATGTTTGTTTGTATGTATTTTATTTTAATTATATTCTGAAGCAGAGAAGTATGCAGTGTTAACAATTGATGCAATGTTATCTTTACAGCGTTTTATAGCCAGGAGCCCCATCTCTGCATCCACATGTACACCGATCAAATCCCACCTGTGCCTCTGCTTTCCTACACTGTGAAATCTGACTAACAGAAAGTGTTAAAACGTGGCCCTTACGAGTCCATTTGGTTACATTTGCACACTCCGTGTTAACACTATGAACTCCACTGTGCACTGTCTCAAATGAAGGAGGTCCACTCCACATAGGTTCTCCTCTCATATTGACAGATTGTTTTTTTACTAACCTGCTCATACATGTCAAGGTCTGCAGAGTCAGGGAGGACCTGTGTGGAGACAGACATGCCCCCTGTCTTCAGCTCCATCTGCTGGGCCTGCTGTCTGTAGTCCAGAGAGCCACAGCCCATACTGACACACACACACACACACACACACACACACACACACACACACACACACACACACACACACACACACACACACACACACACACACACACAGTGTTACACACCTTTCTATAGTCTCAGAGGGCAGAAGAAACATGCAGTAGCAGCATATTTCACTTTCAATCTACCTACGCATGCATGCAAGCATCGGTGGGGATAATTAACATGCACACACACACACACACACACACACACACACACACACACACACACACACACACACCCCTCACCTGGTGAGAACACCACAGAACAGTGGGACATAGAGCCTGAGGTCCTCAGGCAGTGTGTTGAGACTACACATGGCTCTGAAGTACACCATGCCATTGGTGGGCTGCTCACAGTACTGCACTGGGATGCCACCTGGTGGAGAACAGGAGAGTGACATTCAGCCCAAACCCTAGCCTCCCTATTCTGGGCACGTCATAATAGGTTAACATTCGGATCTACCAGCTCACAACGCATCACAACGCGACACGTTGTGAGATTGTAGATCAGCTAATTAAAGTGAAGAGATTTGGTGTTGAAAAAAGGAGGCTCCAGTCAATGAAGCATATGAACCCCAGCATCCATATTTTGGGGGGGAACATCTTTGGGGAGCCGATCTACAAGCTCACAACGCGTGGCAATTAGGGGTGTGCCGATATATCGTCCCACGATATATCGCGATACGTTTTCGTGACGATATGTATCGTTTTGGGAAAAAAAAATATCGTTTTGAATTTTTTTTTTTTTTTTTTTTGAATTTTTTATTTATTTTTTACAATCATTATAATCAGGCATGCAAACAGCCCCGAGGTGAAAAGGGTGACAACATGTTGTTGTTTTTTCGGGTCAGGTGTCACACTATTGCCCTATTTGGATTGAAAACGGCTATTGTAGCTGAAAAGCTACAAGTTTGCATGTCTGAATAATGAAAAAACATAATTATTTGTTTGCATTTACTTTTTTCCTCCCCCATATATTTTCATAATAAAAAAAGTGCGTATCGTATCGTATCGAAATCGTATCGAAGTTGTGAGCCAAATATCGTATCGTATCGTTTGGTGAAATTAGTGTATCGGCACACCCCTAGTGGCAATGGTACATTTTGTGAGCTTAGCTTGTAGATCTGCAATTTTTTGGCAAAGAGGTTTGGTGTAGAAGGAAAAAAGTGGTCCAAGTACAGTTCAAGGTCCAGTTAACTAAGTCTAGAGGGTCCCGTAATGTCATGTCCATGAAAAAGGAACGTATATGCCCTGTGTACTATCATACACAGGGCACTCAGTACCTAAACAAATGGACAATGGAAGCTGGTGACATGAAGCTACAAACTGATACTGACAAATGAGCAATACTTCAACGGTGACTCTGCAGCAACATAGCTGGCCATGCTTGGTTGTTTAATAGCTTTTCTCTGCTACTGTGAAGGCAGCATCAGTAGTCCCTTGTCAGTTTAAACTCTAGTACCTGCAGTTCCCATCTCAACCTGCGTGATGGGTATCGTGCGTTCTATGTCGGACACTTTCAGGGCAGGCAGACAGGAGGAGTCCTGGGTCTTACTCTGAGCTTCTAACAGCTGCAAACCTACAGGAGACAAAACAACAGAAATTATTTTCCTTATCATTTACAATGGAAACAAAATGGCCTTGTAAGTTTTCAACAGTAAGTGCTTAGTTTCCTAATACTTTAAGCATTACTAATATATACTAATCATAATTACTGTAATAATTATCAAATGGCTGCATTTCCATTTCCACAGATTTCATATATCAGACCTTTCTCGTAGATCTCCTTTCTGTCGCTCTCAGACAGATTCTGGGTCTTTTGCTGCAGTTTCTCCTCCTCAGCTTTGGCCTGTTTCTCCAAATAGGCATCGTCTGGGCTCATAGACAGGGTCAGCCTGTGGGTGTTCTCCTGTGTCGATGAGGGATTGAATTAAGAAAACGTAGAAATAAATACAGAAATAACATCATCATCAAATCTCTGTCGGGCGAAGGGGCCATGTGTGGCCCCCAGAGGCCACGTTAGGGGTCGCCAGGGGCCCCTGGGTGCCACAGGCACAGAGTTGCTCCAATCCACACCAAACTTGGCACAAACACTGTTCAGGGGTTTAGCATAGTCACACCAGGGGCCATGTTAGGGACCCCCAGGGGCTACAGCAGCCTTATCAGTGTTTAACACTTCAAATGGCCATAACTCAGTGAACATTGCTCTGATCAGTGCAGTATGGAACTCGATTTTCAGGCCGCATGAAAATCTAATATATGATAAAATTCTGTAAATTGTCCAATGGTGGTCAGTCACCTTGAAGTAGTGTTGGACCTTGTCCTGGAGAAAGCGAGGGTTGTCCTTTAGAGTCTGTCTGAACATGGACACACTGTCGCTGATCTTTAACAGTTCAACTGGGTCTCCATCATGGTTCCAACACGATGCTATGTACTGAACACGCACACACGAACACACGCACACACACACACACACACACACACACACACACACACACACACACACACACACACACACACACACACACACACACACACACACACACACACACACACACACACACACACACACACACACACACACAGTTAACAGAGCAGGCATGAAATTGTGGGGAGAATATATAAATTATATAATCTACAGTGAATTCATTAATTCCACTGATGTAACTATATGGGCATTGAGAAATATACATTCCTTTATAAATATGTATTATTATTATTTTTAGCAAAGAGCGTTATCACAGTGTGTGGGGGTGAAATGGTTTCAAACAAGACAACCTCAGATTACTGACTAGCTGCTGAATACCATGAACTACTGCTGAACTGTGTCCTTTGTGGGTGGTTGGAGATACGGTAGGAGAGTGCCTTCTATAGAATACTGACAGAAAAATAAACATGTTTAGAGCTGCCTCACCCTGGACAATCTATGGAAATGTTAACATCCCTGATTTTGTTTACGTACACCGTTTAGAAATTGTTTCTTTTGGTATGCACAGCAACATAAAGAAGCAGAAGAAGGCAAAAAGATAATTCAAGGATGAAATGCACAGAAACGTATTGTGATATGCTGACATTTTGAGCAATGTAATACTGTATACCGAGCATTTGCCAAGTGTTTGTGGTGGAGGTCAAGAGTCAGACCGTACATATGTGGGAGAAAGACAGTCAAGGCTGTGCTTGTGGTCGTATAAACAATGTGACATTTACAATTCCATTTAATTTGTTATTTTCTTCACTGTGTTGTGCTATTTCTTCACTAAGACACTTGGGGCTTTCATCAGAGCACTGAGGAACCATATTTTTCGATACGTTTTCTTTTTGTCTGCCTCAGTTAAAAAAAAAGAAAGAAACATTTAAAACACATTTTGTCATCAGTGCAAGTATGTTCTCATAAGTCTGAAGCTGTGATGTAATTGGAGAGAGAGAGAGGATATTTATATATTTATAAATAAAAATAACAATGTCTGTACTTACTGAGGCCAGAGACAGGCCAAAGCTTGTAGACTGGTGTTTCATCTGGATTTCTATTTTATGGAGAAGAGCCTCGATCCTCTCCTCTTCAAAGCCATTCCTGTGTTAGCAGATCAAGATAAATGATCAGTATCAGCATATTTTAATTAGATTCCACTGCATGTGGTATGTATTCATTACATTAAATTCACTGTGTGTGGCTTTTTGCTTCACTGAGTTTTATTATATGATATAATATCATCATATAATATCATATAGTCATGATATAGTATCATACTCATTAGATACAATGTATATCTACTAATTATGATACAATACGTACTGGATGATGTCATCAATGGTTTGGTTGATGATGTGTTTGACTCTCTCAATGTCCTCTTCAGCCATTCCCTGGAGTCCAATGCTGAACGATGCCTCTTTGGTGCTGCCATCATACCTGGACAACACAAGATTTACATGGAGTCAAACAGGTTCTTAATGACATGAGAACACATAAACTGCATTTTCTCTATTAATATCAATGATTAATTTATACATTAACAAAGAGGTTAAATTATTATTTTGAATGAGTGTTGAATTAGGTTTCTGAATGTTTCTTGTGGTGCTGGTGTACAGTGGACATACCCTACAACTGAGGAGAAGTCTGTTCCCAACTTGGGTTCAATGAGGGCCTTGTAGAAGGGAGAGTTGGGTCCAGAGATCATCAGAGATGACAACAAACTGAGGGTGAAGCCTTCAAATGTATCTGTGATGCTGGACAGACGGAACACAACAGATGTTAGTATTTTATCCCAAGACAAAATACCCCAATTTCTAATGTTTGTTACAATGAAGCCAACAAGCCATTTACATATGGGGATGACCATGTTTGTTCCATTCTATTGGAGTCTATTCCAGTATGTCACGAAACAACATGGACACTGTAACAGAGCATTATTGATGGTCTCTAATCAATGAAGACAGAGGATTATGTCCAAAAAGCAGTACAAACTCGTAATGCTCCAAATGTTCAGTGTTAAAACTGTGTTGTGTTAAGACGGTGTCATCGCTAACATTTAAAAAGCAACACAGTACTTTTATATAGTGTAAATTTCGTTAATGACTCATTTATATAGCATTAAAAAGGGGGGTGTCGGGCACCGCAATAATACCCTATACTGGGCCACCATGGGTGAAATTCTTATGCTGTGACAGCCCTAACTGGTAGGACTTACTCTACCAGTAGATACCTCATACACGGTGGTGGTGATGTTACTGGTATTGTACTGGTAGGACTTACTCTACCAGTAGATAGCTCATACACGGTGGTGGTGATGTTACTGGTATTGTACTGGTAGGACTTACTCTCCCAGTAGATAGCTCATACACAGTGTGTTCTGTTTGGCAGGGTCTGGAGCCAGGGCATCAGGGCTGCATGTCACATGGTCCTCCCTCTGGGGAAAGAAAAACACCATAATTAATAATACCCAACACACAGTTTGACCATTTTAATCATATTTAAAGACCCAGAAAGGGAAATTAAATTATGTATTTCTAAACACAGTATACATGTTGAAAGGTTATGGCTGAAAACATGTAAAAAAAATAAAAAATATATATACACTTCTAGGAAATACAGTATAAAATAAATTAAATAATTGTTGTCTTACAGGGCTGGTCCAGTGAGGCTGGGAGGGGACCTGTGTGTTGGGCTCTGTGCGTTCGAATCTGGACAAAGCCTCCTCATTGATCTGTTCGAGATGCTGCTCTAAAGGCAGGTCTCCATAGGTGAAGAACCTGGGGAGAGGTGGGGAAGGGTAAGAAGAAGATGCCAAAAAAAAAATAGGGTACATTTAAATGACAGCTTACTATCTTTCTCATATTGCTGGGATGTGTCTTTGTGTGTGCATGTGTGGTATTTCTGAGGTATGACTGTGTGTGTGTGTGTGTACCGGGCATTGCTGGGGTGATAGTGTGTGGCGTGGAAGTGCTTGAGTTGTTTCCAGGAAAGGTCAGGGATGTCCAATGGTTCTCCTCCTGACACCACAGAGTAAGTGTGGTCTGGGTACAGCTTATTCTGCAGGTGCTGGGCGTACACACGCTCATTGTCGGACTGGGAAAACAAAAACATTGTAACATTGTTTAATGTTGTAAGGAAAGTAGTTACATTTTTAGATCAGTTCTGAATATGCTGCAATACTGGATGTCTATCATCGCTGTACAAGATGTGAGGCTGTGATGCTGTTCTCCCTGTCCCTGTTAAAGGGGAAATCCACCCATTTTCAATATTTAACTATGTCATTAATATAGCATAAAGGAGTTGTGTGGAAATAAGAAAAAAGTTCCCCCCTTTCTGTGTTGCCTTGAACTGGAGGATTGATTGTGGGTTTAACATTGCAAATTACAACATGATGAGTCATCCAACTCTACACACCATTAAACAAGTACTTTGCCGCTTAGAAAGATCAGAATCGGTTTACTTGTCATTTGGATTGTTATTACATAGCACAGGAAAAAGGTGTAATGTGCCTCTAAAGCGATGTGTAGAAAGTTACTCAATAGATGTCACTCAAGAAAATGTCTGTCTTTCCACTGCTCACTGAGAGAGAACACTTTTAAAAAACGTGTTTCACATAATACTCCAAAGGACGAGTAAGTCTCCCCTTACTCTTTGTAAACTATTGCTATTGCATTCTATTCTATTGAATCTCTTAATAACTCCCTAAATGAATTAGAACCTTTGCATAAATTATGCTTCACAAATTAAATTGATTAACTACCATTTTATCACATATCAGAGAACTGCATGCACACAGTCAACATGCACAACCTCATCCTTGTACACGTGCATTTATCTACGTAGTGAGGTAGCTTTGTTGCAGATACAGTGAACTTACAAAAGCCCCCTTCATTTCGTTGAACACAATTCCTTTAAACACAAGAGGAGAGTTGGGGTCTTTGGGGTCCTCATTCTCCAGCCTCCAGCCCTCCTGCCTGGAAGATTAATACACATCATTATGGCTCTACCAGACCTGGATTAAATAGATTTGGCAAATACCTGTTGTGGATATGGGTGGGGGTGGGGTTTACCACACAAGACAGTACGACGATGCCCAGAATGTTTAGACAATCAGAGGAGAGCAGTGCTGCAGTTTGAAAATCAATTTAGCATACTTTTCTGTGACTGACTTGCCTGACTGTCACAAGTTTTCTGATGCGGTAGAACCCACACACTTAGTACGCCAAACAAGTTAACACAAACATAATTTAGATCTGCCATATTAGCTACAGAATACTGACCAAAAGTCTTGCTCTCGTAGACATGGAAAAAACACTGCGTCCAGGTAGACTGACAGAAGGTTCTGGAAGTCCTTCGCATTTTGTGTGGAGAATGGATACATGGTGTAGTCACTGGCTATGAACAAAGAATGAAAATGATACATGTTGACAAACAAGCTCTGAATGATAAATACTACAGTAGCTGCACACTACAGTATGAGGTTAATATGATATAAATGTGCTATGGCACATAAGGCAGCGACAAACCAATACTGATAAAATACACAAATATGCAGGACTCACATACAGTATAGTGTAAGTGGACATTGCAGAATATACAATCAAAAAGTAGATTCGATAACACATTAGGCAGCAGACTAATCTCATAACATAACACTGATATAGCAGATAATGACAGAAAGTATCATATGAAATAAGTATCAAAGTGTGTAAATCTGCAGTCTTATACAAAATAATCGTGACATGTCACATTGTATAATGGTAAAAAGGTTTGTGTGTGAGTTGAATTGACTACCTGTCAGATTGTGCAATGACTTACGACTATGACCAAAGTCAGTCAATGTATGCTTAGCCTCGGAAACCCATGCCTTTTTTTTTGTTTCAATGTATTTGTTGTAATGTGGCTGGTGCATAGCCTCCGACGGCGCGGATCGGCTCGTAGACGGCCGTCCATGACCGTGTCACACTGAATGACCTGAGACTGTAACGATGAACGCTTTTGTCACAACGTGGAAATTCAGTGATTGGGACTGGGATCATTACAAACTAATAAAATAACCCTTGTTGTAAAAAAAAAAAAAGTTGTCCTTTAAGACAGTCGATATTGTACAGTGTGTGGTAAATAGTAATTGGTCAGTGTGAAGTCAATGGTGTGGTGGTCTCTCTCAATAAGCACACACATCGAGACACATTCCACATTGTACCTGTAAAGGCGTTCATGAATGTGGAGAGTGACCTGTTGAGCATCTTGAAGAAGGGGTCTCGACAGGGGTACTTCTCTGAGCCACACAACACGGTGTGTTCCAGAATGTGTGGGACCCCCGTACTGTCCATGGGAGTGGTCCTGAGCATAACACTGGAACAGTAACAGTACAGTTAATCTGGGGGAACTCACGTATCTCTAAAATATATCATCGCTGAGGGGGCAGAAACCTCTTATCTTCATATTCAAACTCTTTTTTTTTCATAAATGAACGCCATACTTACAGTGGCGTCAGTTCAGCAAAAGCTAGGGTATGGCAACATGCACGCGACCTCATGCACGCGCGCGCAGCGCGCGTGCATGAGGTCATCGCGCGCGCGGGGATGACTTGTGCGGTTCTGGGCGGGTTGGGTTCGTTTTTTTCCAGTTTTTGGTTACTTTATTTCGGTTTTAGGGTTAGGATTCGGGTTAGGTTAGAGTTATGTTATTTAATTCTTATTTTTGCCTGATTTTCCCGATTTATTATCAAAAAAGTACTTCTTTTTTTTTCTCCCCTGGAGACAGGGTATGGCAGCTGCAATAGCCTGCCATACCCAATTGACGCCCCTGCATACTTACAGCGTCACACAAAAGCATCAAAAGTTTTGCTACTTTAGAATTTGAATCCTGAAAAGTAACAGTTTTGGACGATTTCCACCCAACAGAGACGATATGCAACAGTGATGGTATTTTGAGATGCTGTGTGTCACGTCATGTTATCAAATAACAAATCAAGGCCAACCTGAAGAGATTGTTGGAGTCATCCCTGGCAGCATGTAGATACTGGGCTCCGGTTTTATCATGGGTCAGCTTTACTGCTGTGAGGAACAGGTCAGGGACTGCTACAACCTGCGCAAATGAATGACAATCATACGTTTTGACTTCAATTCTGCTAACGATGGTAAGGTAACATGCGTTCATTTGTTTATTTTCCAAGCTGTCATGGTGGAGCGTCGTCAGTGTGCTGGAGAAAGTTTAACCACTTGCCCCATTAAAAACGTAAAAAAAACCCAGATAAATCAGCTATATTTATACTCTTCTGAACAAAACTAAAGCTTGAGCCTATAAAGGGAAGTGGTTAAGCGTAGGTTGGTCTTCTTCGCTGTACCTCTCGGACAGTGAAGCCATGGATCTTCTGTCCTGCCTGGTACTGCAAGGCTCTCTCCTTGGCTGAGGTGCTCTGAAACCTCCATGCACGTTGTCCTCTGAAACTAGAAGAGCACAGTATCAGGACTAGCCCTAGAATGACTGATATTACATTACATTCACTTTTATTTTTTATCATTGTTGTTGTTATTATTATTATTTACCGACACATTCTCTGCATGCAATGGGGCCTGAGCGGATTGCAGTACTAGGACTGAACAATATGTAAACTTCCTTCGGTGAGCACAATAACTCTATGGTTGTGATGGTGTGGGGCGGTGGTTCAGGGGTCCTTGAGGGGGTTCCAGAGGGTCCCTAACTAAATGGTTGATTTTTAGGAACCAAATTAAACCTTTTGGTGCTGAAACTCTGAGAGTGTACAAATGGAACCAAATGGACCCGTAACTAAGGGTCCATTTTGTTCCATTGTACACTCTCAGAGTTATGGTGGTCTGTGGTATAATGCAGGGGTTCTCAAAATGGCGTCCGGGGACCCCCAAGGGTCCTTGAATAGGTGCCAGAGTTTCCCCAGCAAAACTAGTTATTGACATTTTTAACAACACAAATATTGTATGGAGGGTCCTTGGTGCAACATATTTTCAGTTGGGGTCCGCGGCCAAATACACATTAATTTAGGGGTCCTTGACATGACAAGGTTTGAGGTAATTAACCACACCTGTTGATCGGTGCGATGAGTGCCCCGCCCCCCTACCCTGCTCACTGAAGGAAGTGGAGACAGAATGTGGTCCATGTTGTGAAGCTCTAGGAAAAGTGGATATATATTTATATACAGGTTTTCTGGCGTAACTTTCAAATGGATATGAAACTAGAGGACAAAGCTGAGCCCAACTCGCAGCATTCATTATTGGGTGAGTACACAAACGACGAAAGAGTCTGCTACACGGTTATGGGGAGGGCATGGATCCAATGGAATATCCAATGGTGGAAGAAGTTCTCACATTTTATACTTAAGTAAAAGTACCGATACCACAATGTAATACTATGTTACGAATGAAAGTCCTACTGAAAGTAAAAGTACTCATTTATCAGAATGCCCCATTTCACAAGTTTCCAAATGTATACAAATGCTTTTTAATAGCCCTCAAGTAGTTAATGGACGTTTGGTAATGATAATCAAAATCTACAAAGTAACAAAGTTTTAAATAATTGTAGTGGAGTAAAAAGTACAATATTTGTCTCTGAGATGTAGTGGAGAAGTAAAAGTATTGAAACTTGGAAATACTCCAGTAAAGTACAAGTACCTCAAAATTGTAGTACAGTACAGTACTTCACCACTGTATATCACTGTTATCACAGCCATTCTGGGGGGCAGTTAGGACGAGTTTACGGGGGTTGCATCAGTTGTTGCATCATAGATACATTATTTCAGCATGTCATCATCATGACTCGAAAGTGTAAAAGATTCAATATTTAAAAAAATGATAAATGATTTATCCACCTAACCTACATATCACGTTGTTTAGAATGAGTTTAGACTCACCTTAGACATCCAAGTTTCTGGAGCACCGTTTTCGTTTGCCGAAACATCGCTTCTTATTGTCTCTAAAAGGTTAGGTTAATAAACAGTTCCAAAATCGTTCTATAGGTGAAAGCACATAATCATAAAATATCTACTATTTGTATTTTCAATCTACAGAGCATCTCTCTGTCCATGCCCTCTCTCATGCCTGACACATTGGGGTCGGTGGCGCGCATGAAAACCAAGCGGCACCTGCGCGGAGCACGGATCGTTAAACTGCTGAGTGACGGACGGTCATCGCATCGAGCCGTGCGTCATTCCCATCCACATGGCTTGGAGATCGACCAACACAACAGCCTCGCTGAGCCGGTCTTCGGCGCCCGTGACCGTCACCTTGGACCGACCAATATCCTCGTGTGTGATTGGTGGAGCCGGGGAAGAACAGCCGACGTGATTGGGTAATCTTTGTTTAGGAAGTTACCAAATCATGACGCATTGGTTACATAGATAGTTTTCTGTGAAGGACACAAGTGTTGTTTTTTCTTCACCCAACCACCATTATAGTATTACATTTGAACTTATTTTATACATTTATGTTATACATTGAGTCCCCGCATCAATGTTTATGTCGTAGCCTCGTAGCAGGCCTACTAAAGGTAGGTCTCTGGTTGTGTATTTGTTTTTGGGACCAGCAGAGGACGCTAGAATAAAGGTCTTGTTTGATTGAACGTCTAGGAGGCCATAGGCACTGCAGCCATATTATCACTTCCTTCACAGGTGTTAACAATGATACTAATGAAGGCTCTGTGTTCCATTTAGTGTAGCACAGTGGTTCCCAAGACTTTTTAATTTCCACGACCACCATAACCCTGGTCCCTGAGAGTGTACAAATGGAACCAAATGGACCCTTGCGGGTCTATTTGGTTCCATTTGTACACTGTCAGAGTTACACACCGTAAGGGGCCATTTGGAACCCCCCTCAAGGAACCATGAGGGTCCCTAGACCCCAATTTTAGACCCACTGGTGTAGCAGAGTGTTCCAGTGAGCCAACATGCACAACATCAGCACCCTGACTCTGTTTGACCAGAATGGAACAGAGCCTTCATTAGTATCATTGGCAACACCTGTGAAATTCTTCACAATATGGCTGCTGTGCATAGAGCCTATTGATAGAATATATTATTAGACAGAAATGCAAACAGCACTAGTCCACAGTCATACACTTTAGTCTAAAAGGATCTCACAAAAAAGTCCAGTGGACTTGTTTCCATTGAGGTCCTATATTCAATTCATCAACATAGCATAAAAGATAATATCATCATAAATATAAAACACTATATTTACAGAGTAGAAAAGGGGGTAAAAATGAGGGGGTGAATACCTTTCTAAGGAGAAGTGATAATTACCTTTCCCTTTGGGGATATGGGTTTAGTGTACATTCAGCTCAAAGTGATGGTGTTATGCCCAATTTAACTCTTTAAAATGATGTTCTGTAAAATACACATCTGCTACTGAATGTTTGGTAGCAGAGCAATGTATTGTTTGGCTTTAATGCAAAATATGAACTTACTGACTTTCTCTCCCTTTTACAAGACATACTCATTTGTCAGAACGTTATTTTATTTTGACAATATTGTAAGCTAGGCCATCAGATATGTGTAGAAACTAGAAAATATACATCTTGTAGAGAAATATGTAACTCGCACAGACAAGCAGCTTTCATCAAGACAAACCCCATGACCCTCCTGTTCATAATGACAACTACTAAAATCGTTGTGTCATGAATCTGATTTGAGATGCCCATGGCCATTCTTTGTATTCTCAATGACAAGAAATTGAGGGGTAATCGAACTGGACACAATCGGTGGCCTTGGGGAAGGAGGCTGGAGGTTTTTTCTTCTAATTATTCTTATTATTACTTGACTGTCTGCTGTAGCGCGCTCCCACATGTTGGCTGACTCTCTGTCAACGATAACCTTGATCAGAGAGAGAGAGAGAGAGCTTGATCAGAGAGAGAGAGAGAGAGAGAGAGAGAGAGAGAGAGAGAGAGAGAGAGAGAGAGAGAGAGAGAGAGAGAGAGAGAGAGAGAGAGAGAGAGAGAGAGAGAGAGAGAGAGAGAGAGAGAGAGAGAGAGAGAGAGAGAGAGAGAGAGAGAGAGAGAGAGAGAGAGAGAGAGAGAGAGAGACATCGATCGATCCTGTCCAATTCAGCAGTGGTGTAGTAACTAAGTACATGTACTCCAGTAGCTACTGGAGTATTTCCAATTTTCAGTACTTTTACTTATTACACTACATCTCAGAGGCAAATATTGTACTTCTATTCCACTACAATTATTTGAAAACTTAAGTTACTTTTTGAGTTCAGTCCAGTCAGTGCCTTTGCCTGGGTGACTGTACCACCCGGGCCTGGTAGAGCTTTTGGGATGTCAGGATGTCCCTTAGGGGGAGGGGGGCTCTGGCACAGTTGTGCTGCTCTTACCTGTCCAGCAGATGTCACTCTCCCCTCGTGTGTGTGTGTGTGTGTGTGTGTGTGTGTGTGTGTGTGTGTGTGTGTGTGTGTGTGTGTGTGTGTGTGTGTGTGTGTGTGTGCGCGCGCGTGTGCACGGGTGATTTTACAGTCAAAATCGCCACATAGCCAATTGCAATATGTGTACAGGAATTAGCCTTGGTGGCAGAGATATGTTGACAACTTTGTGAGCCTTTGCATATTGTTGGACTAACATGTTTACAAGCAACATTGTAGCTGTCTTTTTGGTGGAGCTATCAATATACAATCAATGCTACACAGTTATGCCTATGGCTGCAGCTGTAGAGAGTGACCGATTGTGTATTGCCGTGGGCTTATCTGGCTTGACTTCACAGGTGATCCATGGGATTTGTCAAAGGGCTTGACTGTCCAGACAACAGTTCACCCAGGCTTAGAAAGTCTATCAATGTCAGATAGGATACTAAACCTGGGCTTCAGAGCCTTTCTGCTGCAGTCTGAACTGTAGGCTAGCCCCACGCCATGCTCCTTTTGCCTTATGTGATGTTATATGCCATACCTGGCTACACGTCCAAGTTTATCAGAGGTACTGTAGTAAGAAGGACAGTAAAGGTTTACGGTTCAAGAAGTTGAACAATGGTGTTTTGTACAATAAAAGTGTATTCCCCCCCCCCACCTCGCCCTTATGGCAGGTAACAGGACAACAACTCAACATGAACATTTATAAACTGTCTCTGCAGGTTCCCAGTAGCTAGCATACCCAATTCCTGTTCCGGTTCATTTTCCTATAGCTTTGTATAATTGGCTCGGCTGCAATCAATCAAATAAACCCATGAAATCAGCCAATCAAATGAAGCTATGGGACTATGAACAGGAAACTTGTATACCACCCCTCCAGAAACCCTGGACTTATGCACAGAGCCTAATAAGGATGTATTAAGCTTAATAAGGCATTGTTCCCATTCTAAACTAGGTAGACGCAAAAACTTTAGTTAAACTGTTGATAAGTGCATAGTTAACAGCCAATAAATACATAATAAATGATGTTTTAATGTTAATAAAACAACAAAACAGCTTAGTAATGGTTGAACAATGACCTAATAGGTAAGTCAGTGAGACTTAATAAATGTGTTTGTAATGCTATTATAAACAACTTTAAGAAACTCATAAGACTTTTGTTAATGTTCTTATGCAGTCTATAACCAAATTAACTGAAGCAGTCTGTTAACAGGATTTTTATAATCGCTTATAAATGTCTTATAATCTTACAATAAACATGTTTACAATGTTATTATTAACTACTAGACCATACCCGTGGGGGGATATGCGCACATGATTCGACAACCCGGGAGCCAGCGAACACAAAAACGCTAATAAACAGCTGACATTTGGGGAGGGCAAAAAACGGGCTTCGCTGTTCCGTGCACATGGTGAATGGCTGTGTGCAAATTCAGATCCATTGCTCCAGGCGGAGGAGAACTGGACAGAAGAGATTTTGGGCTCACCACTCGCCACCCACACAGAGCTTTGTCGAATTATAGGAGGATAGCACTTGTATAGTGTTATTAACACATCATAACAATCTTATAAGGACTTATAAGGGCCTTATTAACTGTTAATTCATGCTTATTACAATCACCTCAATATAAGTTGTTACCCAAAGGGGTACAAAAATAGCTAGAATAACCGATCTACAAGCACCTCAATATAAGTTGTTACCCAAAGGGGTACAAAAATAGCTCGAATAACCGATCTACAAGCTCACAATGCATCATGATGCTAGGGGTGATGATCTCTATCACAGAGTCTTCCAAAGACAAAAGCAAAGGTAGCTTGCCTGCCAAGGTTTAAGGTCAAGAACTAACCTTTTATAAAAATGACTTTGCTTAGCATTTCTTTTTTACACCGGTTCTGGAAATGGCATGCAATGTCAACGGACGGGTTGGGGGCGCAAAAGTGGGGTCATGACTCATGAGACATTCTCACAGGGTCACAGAATGAGAATAGCTTAGCAAGAGGAAAGTTGTGGCACGTTGAGTCACGACCTCATGGAGAAACATTTTCCTACCAGACAAAACCAGAAATTAGATTGTCTGCTGCATTAAAACCTAGTTTACTCTACAAAATAGGAAAAAAAACATGACATTGTGATATTAGTTTTTTTGCAAAAATACTGTATATTGTTATATAAAAAAGCATACATAATTCCACCAGATATATGTAGATGCAGATCTGCTTATCTATACTTTAATACAGGAATAGCTCCATTTGAAAATAGCTTATAACTCTAGCAATAATTCGGGTGATTTTAGTGGGTAAATAGTTTTTCAGGTTGGCATAACATGACACCTCTGTGAATGCAGAATGTGAGTGCAAGACCAGCCACCAAGAAGATATCAAATCATTGTTATTTATCAGATGGCCTATACTGTTTTTCTTCCAGATTAGTCATGAAAAATGCTAACCTTGCTAGACTTCATTTTCAGTATAATTGTTTTTGTACAATGTGACTGAACAATTTGCCTTATTGTTGCTACATTGCATCCTTTGTCACTGTTGCACATATTATGTACATTGCGATGTTGAAACAATATGTTGTTTCAACAGTCTATACAGCCCTACTATACATAGCCTAATTAAAATAACACAAAAAAATGTTTGGATACCAGCCAACATTTTGACTCGAATCAGCTCTGTTCTTGTCGCACCAACATGTCAGTGCATCCCCAGGCTTTTGTTCATTAACCCACATTTCAAGTGGATACGGCCCCTGGCTGGGCCCTGAGTCTGTGTGCAAACCGATACCACTTTCCACATCTCCTCACCTCTGGGGCCAATTAGGGCCAGCAGAGTTGAAACTACAACCAAAGGCAATGGCAAAACAGCGTTTACTTCAAATTAAAAGAAAAAAAGAAAGGAAAGAAAATACTCAGAACAGTTTTAACGTGACAATTCCTCCCTCAGAGCTGAAGTTGAATTAGTGGGTTTTATATTCCCTTTGATCTCACAGGTCTTCTATATTTATTAATGACTAGTGCAGTGGAGACTTCAGACATTCACTTGATGCTGAATGGCAGAGAGGTTCAGGAAGTGTATTCTCTATTCAGACAATGAATCTGTCTCGTGTATGTGTTTGCATACACGAGTATACATGCAAACACCCTTACCCTCGACACACACATGCACGCATAAATGCATGCATGCATGCATGCATGCATGCATGCACACACATAGTGTCCCACCACCTCCTGCACACACACAGACAGCCAACTGTCTCTCTGTGAAAGTTGCAGGGTTATGACACTAATCTGTACAGATCTCCTCTCCTAACTTCTCTTCCACCTGAGGGCACCACAAGCTGCAGACAGGCGGAGGGACAGACACACACGTAGCTCGGACTCAGATGGCTCCTCTGACAAATAACCCCGGGCTCTCACACACACACACACACACACACGCGCGCGCGTTACCTTGATGCGCACGCAGTGCGCGCCCACAGAGCAGCACTTGGAGTGATTGTGACTAAATGGAAGTAGGTGGTCGATAGAGCACAAGGCCACTGAGTTCAAAACATTATTGGCTATGAATTCTCTTGTTCAGGTGGCGCCGTATTGAGCTGCTTGCCATCAGCTAATATTCCACCACTGCTGGGGGGGGGTTATTTGCGTGTGCATGTGAGCACTGCCATTGTGCTTTATTTTCAATTGGAAAAGCAGCCATTAACTGTGTGCGTGTGCGTGCGTGCACGTGTGTGTGT
Organism: Gymnoscopelus microlampas; assembly: GCF_963454915.1. NCBI lineage: Eukaryota > Metazoa > Chordata > Actinopteri > Myctophiformes > Myctophidae > Gymnoscopelus > Gymnoscopelus microlampas. The sequence continues at coordinate 19,281,708 of NC_139942.1, forward strand.
GTTCAAGGTCTCGGTCATGGTTGATGTTGGCTAGTGTGGGAATGCTTCAGTAATGTTGATGTGACCAGAAGAAACGACAGATGAGAACGAATGGAATGAATTTGTTAAGGTTGATCTGCCCTCCGCCCACAGATACATCTCCAAGCATTCCAACTCTGCCGTTCTCTCTCTCTCTCTCTTTCTCTCTCTGGGTCAATCTATCATTTTGTGTGTGTGTGCTTTTCTCTCTTAGTGTTAGAGTTATAGGTACAAGGTCACAAGGTGTTGTGCAAATGAGCATAAAAGTCAGATAGATAGATAAAGTCAGCAACACTAATAGAAAGAATGCAGTCTTCTTGTATCTCTCTGTCTGTTGGCATGTGCCTGTCTCTCCCTTATTCTGTCTCTCAATCAATCTCTCCCTGTCTACATCAATCTGCAGGACATTTTTCTCCCTCTCAATCTTTGTCTTTCTCTCTCTCTCCTTCGATCTATCCCTTATCAACTGAACATGTGAACCAGTGGTGGAAAAAGTACTCAAATTCTTTACTTAAGTAAAAGTATCTACTCTGTTACAAGTAAAAGTCCGGAATTCAAAATGTACTTGAGTGAAAGTACAAAAGTATTGTCATCAAAATGTAAAAAAGTACCAAAAGTAAAAGTACTAAAATGTTTGAAAATAACAGATCTACAAGCTCACAACGCGTCGCGTAAGCTTGTAGATCGGCTATTTTCAAATAGCCTATGTATAAAATAGGGCTAAAGTGGTTAATGTGTGTTTTATAATATCATTTATATCTGAAAAGTATCTAGTAACTAAAGTTTTCAAATAATTGTAGCGGAAATTGGAAACACTCCAGTAAAGTACAAATACCTCAAAATTGTACTTAAGTACAGTACTTAAGTAAATGTACTTAGTTACTTTCCACCACTGCATGTGACACGTCGTCATGGGATACAAAACTCTAAGGAGCTTCCTGACGTCTCAACCAGTAATTAGCATGCTCTCCATCGTTTTACTTTCGCAAGACTGAGTCTGTACGTAGTCAAGGCTCTTCTTTGTTTTGGGTCATTCACAGTGCTCAGGTATTCCTGCCACTGTGTATCCTCTGAGGGCCAAGTAGCATTGTGCTCTGCATTTAGGTTGCTTCTTTCCAGTGTGTTATAGATAGCTTTATTTTTGCTGTCTTAATAATTTGGTTTATCCCAGTGGGTTTCTGTCTGGTGGCTCTGCTTGTGTTTGTGCACAGAGTCCCAGGACCAGCTGGCTGATGGGGGCATCTCTAGGTGAGGGCTCTGTAGGTGAGGGCTATGTTATGGAGTGTGTATGGGCTTCATCTTGCTACCATAATTGACGGCCACAGTCATGGAGTGTACACGAGTGTATGTGCTCAATTGCCAAGCAGACACATGGCCCAACTAACTCCACATTTTCCCCCAAAATTCCTCAATATTCTGCCTGTGACACCAGCTGCTTCGCATCCCATCACTGTACTTGCAGGATGTACAATTAATATCAAACGCATTATGCTCCAATACTTATGCAAATCACTTCGCCAACACAAAATTCACGTCCGGGTGTTTCTTTTCACCAGCCAATCACCTTTCACGTTGCCACGTCCGTTGCCACGTCGCGCTGACGTACGCTAAACAAGCGCTGCCGTGCGCACAATGCAAACGAGCCCAAAGGCGCGCAAAAATAAGCCGACCATTGCTTAGACACAAAGTCAGACCTGGCAACGCAGCCTACGCCAATCATGTGTGAGAGATCTACAAGCTATGGGGCAGAGACGCCACCGTATCTTAGCAACAACTACAGCGCTCACTCTCATTGGTCGTGTCACGCTAAGAGCAGTCTCCAGACAATGGCATCGCAGACAGCTTGCTGTTACCAAAGATTGTTAATATAGAAGATACGCATTCTCCATTGGATCCACTAGAGGCGAAGTGGTACACAAATCCTACAAATGGTCTCCTAAGTAGGCATGGTTGTCTTCTCCCCCGAACACCCCACCACCCTCCCCCTCCCCTCTCCCTGGCTGACAACGTCATATGAATGTGTATTTGTGTATTTTCTTCATTAAAGAAAATAATTGCTTTGCATGTTTGAAAGCAAACTGTTATTGGCAAATATGCTTTTAAGAAACCTATGAAATTCCCACTACAAACACACATTATTCAGAGATGTGCTCCTGTTTCTGCTCAATGTTAACCATATATAACTATAATTATAAATATATATATATATATATATATATATATATATATATATATATATATATATATATATATATATATATATATATATATATATAAAATATTACATATACCTTATAAATAAAAGGCCCTTGTTTATAAGGTATATATTTTACCACTATAGACCATAGTATGTTTAGAAAATTAGCATGAATGTTATGTTTAGCAAAATGTTATGATTCCCAAATCATACCCCATCAACCAAGACAGTTAATAATGGAACATTATATTATTGAGCATTGGAACACACATTTTATTTAATTTTTAATATGTCCATAATGATTTTCACGTACTATTTTCACATATATAATCTCAGTTAATCAGTTTTTAGAACATTTTATAGGGACAGAGCATAGAGTTAAAAAATAAGGGACAGAGCCCTCTATGTCTCGTCCGTCAGACTGCAGATGGACTCTTCAGATATCTCCCCAAATCTCGCGAGAGTGTGTTGATGGGATAGAGAAAGGTCAATAACAAAGTAGATTTTCTCCTAATTTGTGTCTCTAAAAAAAGCCATTTTAGTATGAAAATCTTGTACATATTGTGTGGCTTGTGATGATTGGGTCCAATATTTAGTTCAGTATCTATGGAGCTAAGGAATGGTTCAGAAGCTGTGTTCACGTTGACTCTTCCATTGGAATCAATAGACTCCAACTTGCTTCCTGTCTCCTAAAAAGGTGTCCACCTACGTCACGCAGAAACGGGAAGTAAACCGGAGATTGCGTATCTTTAAAATTAAAAATCTTTGCTGTTACTACTGTAGCCATCACAGGCAGTTGCAGCACGACGGACAGGGCGCTGTGATAGCTGCCATGTCGCTAACGCTAACGTGGTTGTCATGCCTGCAGCGGCTGTGCAATCACTTTGTCAACAATGCACGTTCGTGTGGTGAATGTCAATATTGCTGCTCAGTTCGTCCATTGTAGATGGTGTATGTTTGTGTGTGTCTTCTGGAGAACTATGTAGCTCCACAGCAACTACAGTAACTAACGTAATGGCAGGACCGCCCCGTGCAACGCATGTTAGGCTGCATTATGGTCATGTAGTAATTTCAGATAATTTCGCTCCGATTAGAGCAGTGCTTATCAACCCTTTCACGCCGCCCCCCCCCCCCCCCCCCCCCCCCCCCAAATACACGTACTTGATCTGGGACCCCCCCATTCTGTTTGACTCCGTTCCACAAGTAAATATTGTGAAAATAGCCGATCTACAAGCTCGAAACGCCTCACGTTGAGAGGCTTTGTAAGCTTGTAGATCGGCTATTTTCTACATGATTGCCTCTTTCTTACATTCTTTGCCAATGTGGCCCATGTTTTCATAGTATAGTTTGTTGACTACTTCTGTTGCAGAAATGGCCATTTCCTTTACTTTCGTTTTTTTATTGTCTCCGCCAGGCCGAAAGGCATGGCGCAAGACTATGTTTCACCCCCTGTCCGTCTGTGATAGCTAATCTCTCACATCGTTGACTTGATCGCAGCAAAATAACAGCCCGATGTGGAGAGTCAGTGAGAGCTGGATAAACGAGGTAAAATGTGTCAAAAGGAGTCTGTACGGCTGTCGATAAATGAACACATGACGTCGGTGGGAGAGGAGATATTGTGTCTTTTGGACAAACAGCAGCGTGGTGCTGATGTTTGTTGTGTGAAGCAGCTTAATTCGATTGTTAAGACGTGACGTTGCGCCCCGCTAGAATAACTTCCGGGTCCAAGTGTTTTAATGTTAATAATAATAATGTTAAATCATAATAATAAATAAATACTTTGTACTTCTATGATATTAGCCTTAAGACCCTTATTAACCCTCAATGGTTCATTTCTGAAAAAGGAGGTTATTGTAAAAAGATTTACGGGTTCCAACATGTTGTTTACAATGAAGAGTGGACGGCGCTGGTGCCTTTTGGACCCGGACGTGACATCGGACTACAAAATTACGTCAGACTTAAGAACCGAATAGAGACACACGGGCGGAAACGGAAGGCCTACAAATTCACGCCCACTTTTGAGAGTGCTACTCGAGGTCCGTTAGAACGACGAACAGCAGCTCTCAATGCATTCCCTATGAGAGGATATGAGAATTAGCCTACTTTTAAAATTATCCTGCATTAACTGGAGACGATATTGATTTAAATAAAAACATGTTTCCAAATGTATGGAGTGTCTTTGTAAACATATCTTCTTGTTTTCTTAATAGTTGATTTGTTTCACATTTAATTTGCCACTTTAACGAGTTACCCATAATGTTAACACAGCAGAGGGTAGACGGCAGACAGACAAGTTGTCGCATTTCAGTGACATCACTGTCTTTACGAGCTCCGAGCGCCGACCAGTGGTGTACCCACACTGTAGAGGCAGGACAGGCGGTCGCCTGCCCAACTAAGATCTCGCCTCCCCTAAAAAAAAACAAATAACCCGAAAATGTGTCATTGCGTGCTTAATGTCCTCAAAGTCACGCACCCAACAAGCTTTGAACTGAGCAGATTGGACCTTCTGTTCCAGAGATAATGACCAAAACATATTGAAAACGTCCACTTTCACCAGTTTTCTGGGTATATCAGCGTTTTTCTGCTCTGCATGCATTAGTTGGTGTATTCTGCTTGATCCAAAGAATGAATTTCCAGAATTCTGTGTGCAGAGTCTCAATTTGGTGTATATCCCATATTTCAGGTTCTTGGTTGGCATGTGGTCCCCAGATCTCGCAACCATTGAGGGAAATTGGCTCTGTCACGGAGTTTAATATGTTTTAGCCAGTTTTAATTAGTTTTAATTGGGATGTCTAGTTTGATGTTTCTTCTGATGGCGTAGCTTGACTTCTACCTCTCAGATTACCTTGTTTCTCCGGTTGTTCACAGCCTGTTTGAGGTTACCTGTGTTGCTGATGTTTCTGTCTCTCTCTCTTTCTCTCTCTCTCTCGGTCTCCCCCCCCTTCTCTCTCTCTCTCTCTCTCTCTCTCTCTCTCTCTCTCTCTCTCTCTCTCTCTCTCTCTCTCTCTCTCTTGCTCGCTGCTGTACTCTCTCATGCTCGCTGCTGTACTATCTCATTAAGCAGACGTTCTTAGAAGGTTTGTGGAGATCTGCTAAAGGTTTGTTTTTGGCAGCATTGGGGTGGGGTAATTGTTAAAGCTGAGGGAACGTTAATCTCCCACTTGAACTGTATGAGTCATTAGCACTGTCTCCTCCAAGCTGAAGGGTTCAGAGTTCAATCCTCAGCCTTTCCAGTGTGGAGTTATTTATTTTCTCAGTGCAAAAAGCTAGAATTCAGGTGTACTGGTATGAATCAGTGGATCTTAAAGTGGGTTCCGGGGACCCCCAGGGATCCTTGAGGAGGTTCCAGGTTAACCTGACTCTGCCAGATGGAAGAAGCTTGCGTCACATTTGTTTCACAGGCTACTTCCATCTGGGACCTCGGTAGCACAATCGATGGAGGGGCGGTCCCCTTTTTTTACAAGCTGCTTGGCAGGTGATTGGATGATCCCGCCCCTTGCAGCCGCTGATTGGTTCGAACACGCAGCAGGTGCGGGCAGCTCTACTGTCTGAGCGAGTCCAGGTGGAGGCTGTATTGTGAAGTCAATACCGCCCCCATCTGGCGAAGTCAGGTTAGTTCCAGGTGTTCCCCAGCAAAATGTGTTAATAGAGTGTCAGTATACACAGTAACATTTTGAATCTTTTTGAAACCTCTTCAGAACACAAATCGTGTGGAGTTCTTGGCGCTAAACCCTTTCAGATGGGGATCTGCGGCCTTGACATGAAAAAGTTTGAGAACCACTGGTCTAAATGATCCTCATGACGACCCTTCTAACACCTGTCAAGGGCGTCTCCTTGCCTCCCACCCAAAGCATGCTGGGATAGGCTCCTGTCCCCTGCGAGACCCTGAGCAGGATCAGGTGGGATTAATGGATGCATCCATCCATTAATCCCACAAACGAGGCAGGAAGCTGGTTTGAGTTCGTTAACGGTGTACTGTAACACCTACAAAGTTGAAGGAAAGCACTTTCCTAAAAGATTGATCTTACGGGTTTCATTTATTCAATTGTATTTCTTGCCTGTGAGGAAGGCAAGTGACGGCAGCGTATTGGAACACAGAAGGCGGATGTTTACATATATTTATGTACGTATAATAGACATCACACCAACACCAATACGTCTCATAAATATTTCACAAATTAAGGCATCTCATGAAAATTCCCTGGGACGTCTCTCTTTGACAGTCATTGTTCTTAATAGCATTTATTTGCTGCATTTTACACTTGTATCTGTCACATTTCTGCTGATGAAATACTTTGAGCTGTTTTTCCGCGTTTTGATTTCACCATTATTATTGCGATAACGCCAAGAAACCACGCTTGTGTCATGCGTTCACAGGCACATCACATCAACGCTGCGCGTGTGGACAGTACTTAAAAGCCTGCAGATTTGACTCCAGTTCAGCTGATTGACACGCTGGTGCCAACAGATTGTTTCCACCTGGCGTGACCGCGCGGTGACCTTGCTGAATATTTAACACCTGCTGGCAATATGTTCCCTGTTATATTTTGAAGTGCGGGCGGGCGTAAAAATTCACAAAGGGAATTTCTTTTCTCTACCAACTGTGGATTGTTTCATATATTTTTTATTTTATTTTTCACGTTAACTTTTTTTTTATTCCCACAGAGCAATGTCAATTTAGCATGCAGTGCTCATCAAAGGCCAACCCTGATGTCTGCCAACAACCTCTTCCCCTCTCCAGTGCCTCGCCGTTGTCACACGCTTAAATTATTCATCCGAATTTTAATAGACAGGAATATGATTATGTAGTTTGACAATGAGTAGAGACGAGGGAGTGTTGGAAAGGAATGAAGAGAGGGGGGGGGAAAAAGAATCCCCCCCAAAATTCATTTCAAACATTCATGCATATTTAACGGACGGGTGCCAACACTTCACACGGCAATATAATCCCAATATACGAGCTAGTCGTTATCACTGTCATATGCAATATGCAATAATTCCACTGCTGCTGTGTGTCGATCTTTTTGGGGAATAATAATAATACAAAAAAGTAAAAGGAGGAGAAAAAAAAGAACACACACACACACACACACACACACACACACACACACACACACACACACACACACACACACACACACACACACACACACACACACACACACACACAGCCAAGGCACAAAAGGCTAGAAAGTCAAAAAAACCAAACCCCTCTCTCTCTCTCTCTGTCAGAATCCTCCTGCGTTGGTTCTTGCAGGGGTTCTGGATTCCCAGGGCGTTGTGCTTTGTTGTGCCTGACAGCCCTGGAGACAGCAGTTGTTAACTCCCTGACATGCACTGTATAGCTACTACAGTGTTATCCCCCACCCCGCTCCACCCCGACCCTCTTCTCCTGTCAGCCTGTTGACAAAACCCAACGCATCCTCCAGCGGCAATACAGCAATGAACTCATTGCTACTACAAACGTAGTGGTGTAATGTTTGTCGATCCCTGCCCTCCCTCCATACACGGTGAAACTGCTCATTTAACTCGGTATCAAATCGGACCCATTTTTCGAGTCAAATTAGCACTCATTAGAACTTAGGAATCGATGTCAGTCAGTTGATCTCGCAGGCGGGAAAACCGTTTAAAAAATCTGCACCCCAAAGGTCTGAGTGTGCAGGTGGTGAGTAGGCTTTCGTTTGCCTTCCTCCTTCTGCCAGGTTGGATACTTTTAATTACCAACTGTCACTCGTTGGTTCCCTAGTGTTCCCCCCATGCCAATAACTCCCACCCGATTGAACCGGCAGTCAGACAATATGTAAGAAAGAGGGCGTTCAATAATGGAAACGCGCCAAGAGAACTCTTAAAGCACAAACGCATGGAGTCAGCGTGTGTGTGTGTGTGTGTGTGTGTGTGTGTGTGTGTGTGTGTGTGTGTGTGTGTGTGTGAACAAACACAGCCTATACGTAAACTCCAAGCAGTCACCCTCATGGGATAGCCCCCATTGGGGCCACAAAAAGAAAGCATCATTACACAAACAAAACAAAACAAAAAGATTGAGGCACACTATTTCATGTCAGCATTTTTCGAATCTTAAAAGGGATGTTTTTATTATTTAACATTTAATAAAGAGAGAGGAAGTGGATGGGGGGGGGGGGGGGGGGGGTCGGGGGCTGTTTGATGTCCTGGTGTGGTGTGCCAGAGAAGCTTATTGCGGTGATGGTCTCACAGCCACTTAGCTCATACATCATTTATTGTCTGGATGGTTAACAGGTTACCGATGGGCTGCCGTTATTAAACATGATGGCTTCTATTACCTGAAGCCCTTTTTAAGAGGTTTGTAACTGGTCCCAGTTGGATCCAGAGGATGATGAAGTTCAGAGAAACGTGGAGGTTGGTCTCCATAGGGTTGGAGTTGAGGTTTGAGGTGCAAGCCTTTGCATGTTAAATCTATCGGATGATGAAAGTTTACAAGTTACTGGGTGAAGGCAAAGTAAGGGGTGGGGTTTTAATTGCAGGGCAACCTTTGACTTACCGCCGTCCTTCCTTGTAGTTTAGATAAGGATGATTTTTGTCTTCAGGATGCCTATTTTAAGCTTATATCTGATTAATGTTATTGTGTTGATTCCACAGAGATTTACTTTTGTGGGTAGGTATGAGATTATAGTAAGCAGATGAAATTCAGACTAAAGGCTGCAGTTTAACTGCTCTTTTATTGTAAGCCACTTTGGGTAAATGCAGCTAAATGCCTAAGCATGTCTGAACAGTGTGATCCGCACTTAGGAATTATGAACTGTTTTAGCAGCTAACAATACATTCAAGATTGTATTTGTTACATCTCATACTGGTGACATAGCAGTCAAATCTTGTGGTTTTCTTTGACATCTGTAGCAACAATAAGAAATGTCTGAATCACTTAAGTTCTATTTTATACTTTGTAGTACAGCAGTGAGTGTCGTGCACAAATACTGTAGCTGATCTATAAGAGCACAATGCAACGTGTTGTGAGCTTGTAGGCCAGCTATTTTTGCTATTTTTTAAAAGAATTTGCGATTAAATCGATTAGTTCCATTAACTGTTGCAGTCCCGGTTTAATTTGACATATTTGTGTCCATCCAGGGTCCCCGTCATCTGGACCTGCTTAGCCAGCCAGCGTCTGACAGCCACCTGCTTTACACTGGCCCCCTGTGTGCTGTTGGTGTCCATTCTTAAAGCGGCGGTCCTGGACTCCTGGCACATTCACCCACGTCAGGTAAATTACACATGTCAGAGCTGACCTGCACGGCCGTGTAATGTGGAACACGGCTAATTAACCAGAGAGCCTTTATTAGCCTCCGCAGTACTGTAAGCTGGGGGGTGTGGGGGAGAGTGTGTGTGTGTGTGTGTGTGTGTGTGTGTGTGTGTGTGTGTGTGTGTGTGTGTGTGTGTGTGTGTGTGTGTGTGTGTGTGTGTGTGTGTGTGTGTGTGTGTGTGTGTGTGGGGGATGGGTGAAGGGGACCATGCACATGTGGGAGTGTGCTTGTGCACGTTTATGTGCTGGAAAGAGTTCATACGTTCGAGTATGTTGGTGAAAGGAGAATGCACATAAGTGTGTATACTCTCGAAAATGTTTGTAAAAAAAGATGGTACACAGTACGTGTGTGTGTGTGTGCCTGTTAACACATGCTCTCATGTAGGAGTGCATGAATGTTCTGATATAGATGATGAAGCCTGCAACACTCGTCTACAAATTAATTTCACTCAAATTCAGTCATTAATTACTTCCAACAGTCTTTTCACATTTATAAAAAAATATACATTCCAAAAAATATGTTTTAGATTGTATATTTTCTATTATAATTTATATGTATAGTCATCATCACACTGCAGTATATTGCCGGTATTTCACCCTACCATTCTTCCATCCTGTATGATTACTTATTACCTAAAAGACACTAGTTGATGAAATTGAAGTTGCGGCAAACGTAGTTGCGTAGTTGTTCTCCTAGTTACTTTGTAGTACATCATAGTACATGTCTCTTAGCACTGTTAGCTAAATGTATGCTCCATCGTACTATGGTGTCAATCAGTGAAAAGAGACGAAATACAAGCTCACAATGCGTCGCGACTATGGTGTCGCTCTCTTAAAATAGCCGATCTACAAGCCGAGATCACAGCGCGTCGCAATCACAAGGTATTTTGAGCTTGTATTTCGGCTCATTTCTGAGAGCGACACCTTAGTACGTACGAGTACGAGTAAATGCCTAAAATATGATGAGCAGTGGGAACGTTAACCAATGCCTTCAAGATTCATACATCCTTTACGGTAATTACTTTTAATGTGTTCACTATTTTATTATGTGTGAAATACAAATACAAAAGCAGTCATTCAGTCGTTTTGTTTTATTGGACGGTATAGTGGAGAGCTGGCTTAGAACCCTCGGCTTCACGCGCAGAGTCGTCGGTCTGCCTCCGTGTGGTATATAAGCTCATTAATTAGAGGAATCGCCAAGAACGTCTAAAATACACCGTCCTCCTCACTCCTCCCACTGACGGCAAACTCAAATCTCAGTTTTGGAAGTGAAACGATTAACGGCTCGGCTCTGCCGTTTCGTTAACGCTGCGTGAAACCAAGGTGT
>NC_139942.1:19295022-19320022 GCF_963454915.1 Gymnoscopelus microlampas
TGACAATATGGTAAAACTTTTTCACCGAATGGATCGTCTACTCTATACAGAGCCATAGAATGATGGATATTGGGGTAACAATTGTATTTTATATTTGATCGCCAAAAATCGATATAGTAAGTTGGAATAGAAGTTTTCCGTTACTCAAAGAGGAACATTGTGAGTGTTTTTCTCCTCAGTACTAAGGGTCATAGCATAGAGGCTGCAGCTCAGCCAGGTAGAACCAGTTTGAATCTGACTCATGACCTGTGTCACACCCAGTGGTGGAAAAAGTACTTTTTTTAAAAAGTAATACCACAACATAAAAAAAATACTCTTTTACAAGCAAAAGGCCTGTGTTCAAACTTTTACTTGACTAAAACTACAAAAGCGTTGGCATCAGAATATAGTGTACAAAATGTTACAACATTTGTGAAACGTTTTAAATAGCAGATCTACAAACTCTTAACGCGTTGTGAGCTTCTACTACAGTAGATCACATTGTGAGCTTCTAGATCGGCTATTTTCGAATAGCCAAAGTATAAAATAGGGTTTAGTAACCATAATCTAAATAATAATCTAAATCTGCAAAGAAACTAGTAACTAAAGCTGTATTTGCCTCTGAGATGTATTGGAGTAGAAGTATAAAGTATATAAAAATGGAAATACTCAAGTAAAGTAAGAGTCTGTTGAAATTGTACTTAAGTATAGTTCCTGGCAGTGGTGGAAAGTAACTAAGTACATTTACTTAAGTACTGTACTTAAGTACAATTTTGAGGTATTTGTACTTTACTTGAGTATTTCCAATTTCCAATACTTTTACTTCTACTCCACTACATCTCAGAGGCAAATATTGTACTTTTACTCCACTACAATTATTTGACAAATTTAGTTACTAGTTACTTTTCAGATATAAATTGTTACATTATAAAACACACATTAACCACTTCAGCCCTATTTTATACATGTGCTATTTGAAAATAGCCGATCTACAAGCTCACAACGTGTCGCATCGCGACGCGTTGTGAGCTTGTAGATCTGCTATTTTCAAACATTTTAGTACTTTTACTTTTGGTACTTTAATAACATTTTTATGGCAATACTTTTGTACTTTTACTCAAGTAAATTTTGAATTCTGGACTTTTACTTGTAACAGAGTAATTCTATATTGCAGTATTGGTACTTTTACTTAAGTAAAGAATTTGAGTACTTTTTCCACCACTGGTTCCTGGGTACAGTAGGCTACTTACTGTAATTACTATCCACCACTGGTTACACCGCTTTCACCTTCTACTGTACTGTCTAATAAAATCATAAGAAAAATTACAAACACTCATGTAAAGTACACATACTCGAAAGATACAGTACTCAAGTAAATAGTACTTCTTTACTGTCCACCACTGTATGAGTACACAGTATATTTATAAAATTAGATTTTTAGGCCACTATGCTGCCTTCAAACCTAGTCCTATGTTGTCGTCCACCCAGCCACCCACTGTCCGCCTGCCGGCCGTCGGTTGACCCTCTAGGCAATTTTAATAAATGATGGATGGTTCCATTGCTTGATTCTGATTGGCAGAGTACTGTTGTAAAGTACTTGATAAACACAAACCTGAACAGCGTGTATCAGTATCACTGCCCCAACATCTTCTTTACAATATGCCCCATGGATGCATTACTGTTAGCAATTTAGTTTTTGCTATGGAAAGGTAAGAGGAGCACTCCTTTTCATTCTGTGTATGTGCAGTGTGTAGTAATAGGCCCCACTCCTTGGGGTGTTTTTTGTCACTGTATATTTGCATGTAAGTGAAATTTGTCCTCTGCATTTTACCCATCCTATACAGTAATTACTTGCTCAGGGACACACATCCACACGTTGCTGGCCTGGCCTGGAATCGAACCCTCGACAACCAGTGCTTCTGGTTGTCCAGGCGGGCTCACTAACCCCTCAGCTATAACTTTAAAACAAGGCTGATGCCGGCCCAGGTAACGTCCGGTATATTCCATGCATTTGCATAGCAACTTCAAATTGTTTGTGTGCAGGCAGTTGCGGGGACTGCTTTCTTGTGGAAATGATTCTTGCAGTGTTATTAAGAACTAATTTAATTGGAACCGGTAGAGAGAGGGAACAATTGACACGACGAGCTCCCTTGCAGCTATCAATGAACTAGTTTGTTATTGTTGTTTTTGAGCAATTAATTTCACCTGGCTGAAGTTAGAAGACCCAAAACTATTTACAACAGACAATAAATATTGTATAAATACGTTCTCACACACACACACACACACACACACACACACACACACACACACACACACACACACACACACACGACATTAGTCAAAGCAAGTTTTATTTTGATCATCAATCATCTACTTGGAAGTCAGTCCATTCTCTCTTCTTACTGGCAGTCAGTGAAACACAAAACATTCACCACTCCGTTCTGTCCTCAAAAAATCTCCCAAAAAGAATCCTCGGAAACCAGGGGCGTCGTAGTGGTACGGCGTACCTATAAACTGTTATATATTATGAATCCGGCAAGTTTCTTCAAGTAGTTCTTTGGTATACTTTGTTTGGTATGTCCATGTTTTATTCTTAACTTGTAGCGACTGCCAAGGCTAGGCGATTGTGTCACCGAACCAGTAATCTCTCAAGAACAGATTCTGCACTGTGTTGGAATCTGTCCTGAAGGTTCGTCAGAACGTGTACACACTGTGTGGGAGTGGGCGTGCCTTCAGATCAGGAAGCAGGCCGCGCTTTACCCAATCAAATGTAGTGGGCGGGATTCACGTGTCCGTCGATCTTCCCTACTGGAACCTAACCGAAACTAATTTAACAATAGCGTCCGCGGAGCAGACAAAACCACGGAAAGATATTCACATTTGAACTTACTCTTTCATCATAGAAACAAGTGGGCTTATAACCAAAACGATCCATGTTCTCTGGGAGAAGTGGTGTTAGTGTTCCGTGTAGAAATATTGTTAGTGGGAATGAAAACGTAGTCGCACCACGCGGAAGTGGAGCGGTGAAGGCAGACTTAAAACCCGGTTTCCTTGCGCACATGTGCTGCGTCGGCATTGTCCCAGAGTATAACTGAGGAGGAACGAACAGCAGAGGTCGCTGTTTTTCCTTTTCAGTTGTCTCTGGGCTCCGAGATTGCCGAACCAGGTACAGATTTTAGTAGGCGAGCTCTAGAGTAGGCAGAGTCTAGTCTACACTGGATCACACTGGTGGGTTCGGAACAAAAACCAGGCTTTCCACATGCTGCAAAGCTACAATATTGTAACCTGCTGTATTGTATGTGCTTGTGACAATAAAGAAGCTTGAGATATATGTCATAATGCAGTATAGTGACTGATAGTATGTGATATTGCAATATTTTAACATACATGGTCAGTAGCCTTTGCCATATTACACAATGTAAAGTACATAGTGTATATTGTAGGCTATTCCATTATTTAAGCTACATGTATGTTACATTGCAGTAATCTAAGATGCATGTACCTGTACTGTATGTAATGCTGTATTTTAAAGTTACAGGATAGGTAGAGGTTACGGGTTAACACAATCAAAAACGTCTCTCGTTAACACCTTTCCCTGAGGTTTCCATGGAAACAAGCCTGGTGACTGCACACATGTGGATGTGTGTTGGGGAGGAGATGGTAGTGTTGTGAGTGGAATGACTCGCTGTGTGTGTGTGTGTGTGTGTGTGTGTGTGTGTGTGTGTGTGTGTGTGTGTGTGTGCGCGTGTGTGCACATGTCTGCTACTGCATATCGTAGTTACTGCATATCGTAGTTATTAGTCACAAGCTCTTTTTAATATACTTTTCTTTGGTTCAATATTTCTAAAACCCACAATCAGACTTAACCACTCTTCACTTTAAAATGTTTTTTTTTTAATTGCCGATCTACAAGCTCACAACACGTTAGCTATTTTTGCTACTTTTGTGTGATACTATAGTATGACGAAGTAGGGCCTTAATTTATGAAAAAAACATTACAAGTTGAGATATGGAGATACAAGGTTTCTGCCCGACAGCGACAATATACTATATCCACACCCGTGTTTGTGTTTACAGTATATGGTTGTACTGTATGTACATGTGTTTGTTTCAGTGGCTGTTTCCATGTCAACATACTGTACACATGTGTGAGACTTGTGTAAATGCACATTTGCGTTTTAATTTATTTATCCAACCATGCGTGTGTGTGTGTGTGTGTGTGTGTGTGTGTGTGTGTGTGTGTGTGTGTGTGTGTGTGTGTGTGTGTGTGTGTGTGTGTGTGTGTGTGTGTGTGTGTGTGTGTGTGTGTGTGTGTGTGTGTGTGTGTGTGTGTGTGTGTCCCAGAAAGTGGATGTTTTGGTGTGTGTATGCGTGCATACGGTACACGTGTGCGGGCTCATTTGTGTGTGTGTGAGAGAGAAAGAGAGCAAGAGCGAGCACGTGCTTGTATCCTAACACTCTTGGCCTGTGTATGATGCACACTTAGAAGTGTGTGTGTGTGTGTGTGTGTGTGTGTGGTCCCTGCTGGACTACACAGCACAGAAGAAATGACCACTTCCAGAAGAATGCCTTTCTCCTCTGCTTTACCAGCGAAGTCTGCTCTTGATCCTCTTTGCCTTTTGAATCATCCCCTCCCACCACACACACACACACACACACACACACACACACACACACACACACACACACACACACACACACACACACACACACACACACACACACACACACACACACACACACACACTAAACAAAGAAGGCGCTCTCTTTGCAGCTCTGGCGGTCTGCGCTATCTGCCCGCCCGCAGACGCAAATGACTCCCTGACATTTCAGTGCTAAAAGGGAATTAATTTGACCAATTTGTCCGTGGCAGAAATAACAGAGGCACCCCCCCCCTCCCTCCTCCCCTCTATTGGAAACTACACCCAGGCCCCTTGCATCTCCCCCTCTCTTCTAGCAAAAGAGACAAGGCGTGCAGATGGCACTGAAGGGACTTAAAGGACTTCTCTGTACATATGTATCTGAATTAGCTCTGTGGCTCTGCCCCGCGGCGACTTCCATCTTAATAAGTGTGTTGTTTATGGACCCATAAGCAAAATGTTGCCTTGCACAGCTCATTACTGCTGAGTGGAGGGGAACAAAAAAATCCCCAGGAGCACCACATGCACACCCGCACGCTCAGACACGCACATGCACACACACACACACACACACACACACACACACACACACACACACACACACACACACACACACACACACACACACACACACACACACACACACATCAGCACTGGTGCATATGTGCGCATATATCTTATATACACCCCCCACCAACACACACACACACACACACACACACACACACACACACACACACACACACACACACTCACACTCACACTCACACACACACCTCCCCGTGCCTGTCACACACTTGGAAGCACTCGTATCATATCCCTAACTTACATGGCAGCTCCAAGGAATTGTGATTGGTAGCAAAGAAAACAGAGATATGGCCCAACTGTTTCCTCGAATACAGAGCCGTACCACTTTCTCTCTCTCTCTCTCTCTCTCTCTCTCTCTCTCTCACACACACAGACACACACGCACACACACACACAAGCCTCCCTTGGGGAATATGTCTCTCCTTTCCTTCCACTGAATGCTTCCTGGAGAGCTCATGATGTGGCGCTGAGCAGCGAAGGCATCTTAACTCCCGTCTCCATTAGCAAGACATCAGGCTTAGGACAGCATGACACAGGAAGGGGTTAATGTTTTCCACACTGCGTGGAGCAAATGAACCCTCTTTTGATTGAAGTGTGTGTGTTTTACACACACTCACACAGTGTCCCCCCTGGAGACAGAGCATGTCAAGTACACTGTTGGAAAAAGTACTCAGATGTTCTTTTTTTACTTAAAGGACGACTTCACCCATTTTCAACCTGTCTTCATATAATTGGTCCTCACTAATGCTCATTATAATATGGTAACTGGTCTGTATGTCTCAGAGGAGGGCTGTGGACATTTCAAAAACCTGCCTACCAGTGACCATCGATCATCGATTGGGAATCCAAGCTAATTCCTGGAAAGTTGGCATGCTATAATGGAAGCAATTGTTCTCGTGTTGATAAGAAAACATTTATTTGTTGAAAAAAAAAACAGCCTAACGATGATGTCACTGGTAGGAGCCCTTCTAATCTATAGACCAATTATTTGTTTACTAACATTGAGACGCACAGGTGATTGTTTCTCGCAATCAATTCCCAACCTGTTGTTTTGGGGGGAGCTGGTTTCAGCGCACCCCAACCCCCTCTTGTGTGTTGGCTAGTGAGGCGCGTCCTAGCGAGACCTGATAGAATGGGTTTCATTGCGCGCATACTGGTTGCACGCATACTGGTTCTTATCAGTGTGACGTCGTCTGTTAAGGGGTCTATGAGACACAGACAGAGTAGAAAAATCATTATCAGGTTCTCACATCATGAACGTTAGTGAGGGACAATTATATGAAGAAATGTTGAAAATGGGTGTAACATTGTAAAAGTAAAAGGCCTATATTCAAAATGTTTAAAGTACAACAGTTTTGCCATTAAAATATGCTTAAAGTACCAAAGTAAAAGTACTCAAAAACCTTTTCGAAAATAGCTGATCTACAAGCTCACAAGGCGTCGAATCATGATGTGTTGTGATTTCGAATAGCCTACGTATAAAATAGTGCTTGAGTGGTTAATGGTACAGTATACGTTTTGTAATAATAATATAAATCTGAAAAGTGACTGCTCGGTTGGCTGCTGTTTTTAACATGTCTGTAACATGTCTGTAAAGCACTTTGTACCATTGTTTAGAAAAGCACTATACACATAGTAACTAAAGCTGTAAAATAATTGTAGTCGAGTAAAAAGTACAATATTTTCCTGTAAGATGTAGTGGAATGCAAGTATAAAGTACCCCAAAAAGTGGAAATACTCAAGTGGTTACTTAGTTACACACACACACACACACACACACACACACACACACACACACACACACACACACACACACACACACACACACACACACACACACACACACACACACACACACACACACACAGAGACACACACACACACACACACACACACACACACACACACACACACACACACACACACGTTATATCCTCACACCACAGAGGTGATTACTGTACCTAATCCCCAATGTAGGACCTTGATGAAACCGTGGGTGAACCTGAAACGTGAGGTCAACACTTACAACAAACAAAACCCACCATCCGGTACACCACACAATCCACTGTCAACAATGTGTAGAGCAGGAACTCCATTTCCTCACCTCTCCAAATCCTTCTCTCAATCCCCCCCTAAACAACACACACACACACACACACACACACACACACACACACACACACACGCACACGCACACGCACACACACACACAAGCAGCACACAGACTGTCGATGAACTATCTCCTCCGGGGGAGACCTGAAATAATTACTTTTTTTCCCCCCATTAAATCCACACTCTTCTCCGCTGGTTGGTTATATCTTCTCATATACAATATACTGTATATATATATATATTTTAAAACTTCCATAATTTTGTAGGTAATCTAATTCAATGCCTTCAAGGAATGGTAAAGGAACAGAGAGAAATGATTCAAGTAAACACAGTTGTGTGTTTCGCGAGAAGCTACAACAAATGTTTGTTTTGCACTCGTCGCCTGGTCGTGTCTGGACCATTAGTTGACAGGATGTAAATGAATACTGTGTCAGTCTGCATGACTGCTGAGTGATTGACACCCCTAAAAATCTAAATAATTGCTTTAGAAATAACAACTCGGAGAGTCGCGCGTACACACACACACATTTAGGCTGAAGCACAAAATGTATGCGTAGAGTAGACTCCCAATCAGACACACACACGCACAACACAAGCACACCAAATGGGGACATGCAAATTTGGGAACCCACTGAGAAGCACACACACACACACACACACACACACACACACACACACACACACACACACACACACACACACACACACACACACACACACACACACACACACACACACACACACAGATAATGGAGAGTACTACAAAGCATCCGGCAGCATTTGTTAGTTGAGTTTTCATTAAATCTGATGGGAGAGTGGAGTTGTGTTTGAACAGCATCTTAACCAAGATCCCCAATTACTGTGGGTTCCTTTCTAGGAACACCAGGGAAAGAGATACCGCCACAGCCTTTAAGAATCCTCCTTCTTTTCACTTCAAATTAGTATGTCTTTAATCAGGCAACAAGGATCCGGTTTAGAAAATGAAGCCAATGAGGAAGTCATGAAAATGGCGAAGTAAACCTTTTCATAAATACTTTCGCTACTTATGTGTTTTTGTAAATTTAAATTATGCTTCCAGCCAATAGCATTCGTTTCCGGTTGTTTTTCGGGACCGGAAATTCCAAGATGCTGGATATGAAACCAATGGGGGACATCACGGCTCACTTCGTCCATATATTTTAACCTATATATTTGGCATTTGGCAGCCAGTGAGAGGGACTTGGGCATATTATCGCTACTGACAGTGGTGTGTAAAGTAACAAAGTACATTTACTCAAGTACTTTACTTAAGTACAATTTAGAGGTACTTTTACTTTACTGGAGTATTTCACATTTTCAGTACTTTTACTTTTATTATTACTATTTGAAAACTTTAGTTGCTAGCTACTAGTTACTTTGTAGATTTTGATTACCGTATTATTACAAAACCCATTTCGGCCATTTGATAAAAGCCGATCTACTGTACAAGCTCACAATGCGTTGAATTGTGAGCTTGTATATCTGCTATTTTCAAAAGATTTTATACATTTGAAAACTTGAAATGGGACATTCTGCATAATGAGTACTTTTACTTTTGGTACTTTAGATACATTTTGATGCCAACAATTTCGTACTTTTACTCAAGTCATTTTTTAATTCCAGACTTTTACTTTTAACAGAGTATTTCTACAAAAAAATATGAAACATTTGAGTACTTTTTCCACCACTGTCTGCTGAAAGTAATGTGTCATCTTATATCCCCAGTAATCTGACTATATGCTGGTCTTCACAATTACTTTGCCCACCAAGTATTGTAACTGCACTACAAGGAACTTTCGACCTCAGTGATTTCATACGCTTTGACATCCCTCTGGACTTAACTGCTGCAGTTATTCTTTCTTTTAGTGATCAGAAGATTCAAGGAATGGTCTGGTATCTAGCTGGCACAGAGAATACTGAGCAAAAAAACTAATATAGTCTACTAATTTGGCTCTCCAGTACATTTTGTTCAATAAGAACACAGTCAGCTGTACTTGCTATATGCAGAATAAACTCGTGAAGACGGCTAGTACTTGTGTACTTGCATGTGTATTTGTATTTGTACTTGTACAAGAGAACTCATACCAACCTGAAACCCCAGTGACGTCCCTGAACTTGAACTTGTACTTGTACTTATCAGTCCTCGTACTGATTTGAAACCCCATTGACTTAAGTGGCTTCTTCTTTTTCTGCGTTTGCCATCATGAGTGGGTGTTCAACTGTTCACAAATAACAAAAGGAAATTGTTCTAAGCTATTCCCTTGTCCTTGGGTTGTTGTTTTAGTTTTTTCAAACCCTCCCACATCATTCGGAAGAATGAGAAGAAAATATATCATATTTTTTTGTCCCCAGCAAAAAGGACCCGCACAAACATAAGATATGAGGTCTTTTGTTTCAGAGAACTTTGTGTAAAAATGGATCTTGTGTTTTCCTGGCTTGTGTGTGTTTTTTCCTAATTAATTAATTTTATTTTGCCTTTATTTAACCAGGTAATTTACTTAAAGGAGGAGTTCACCCAAAAAATGACTTATTTTATATCAATTACACACCCCATGAAGCCTTGATTTCATGGATTTATTTTTGTTTTTGTGGCATTCCTAAGACAATAATTTGATGACCGTGTGTATTTCCGGTAGGAGACACAAATAATCTACTTTGTGTCTCCTACCGGATACATTAGCCGGTAGGAGACGGAATCAAATTATTAGCTTAGGAATGCCACAAAAACAAAAAAGAATCCATAGATTCAAGGCTTCATAGGGTGTGCAATTGATAGAAAATAAGTCATTTTTTGGGTGAACTCCTCCTTTAATTGGCAACCAGGTCTAATTGACAATAGCAACCTGGGCCACATTGCCAAACATTTTTGAATACATTTCTAATTGATAAAAAAAAAGATAGAATATATGAAAGGGACATCCAGGTGCAGTACAAGACAAGATAAAATAGAAATAAATCAAAACATGTAGCAAGTCACATGATTGGACCATTGCTTAATTTATAATCTATTATGCAATGTCATGCGTTGGTATTTTTTCGTCCTTTTTGGCACAGTTTTATACAGAGAATAAATTAAGCTTAATTACAGACGTCATTTACAAGACACATGGTTCAAGCCTTAAAGGAGTAGTTCACCCAAAAAAATCACTTATTTTCTATCAATTACACACCCCTTGAAGCCTTGAATTCATGAAGATTGTTTCGTTTTTGGCACATTCCTGAGACAATAATTTGATGACTGGTCATCAGTCAGTAGGAGACTCTGCCGGTCATCAAATTATTAGCTTAAGAATGCGACAAAAACAAAAAAATCTCCATGAATTCAAGGCTTCATGAAAATACATCATTTTTTGGGTGAACTACTCTTTTTTTCATTTTAACTTTTTTTAAATAAAATAATAATGAAAAAAGTAATTGAAAAAACACTTATTAGGAGGGCAGTATGAGTCACCAGAACCAACAGGAAAGTTACACAGTGCAGCTTTAAAGGCAGGGTGATCACAGGGTCCAGTCTGAGCAGATATGGTGTTAATTATCTTTATAAATGTATCAATACACTTGTGTGTTTTTATTCTTAACAGGAAACAAGTTAAATATTTGCTCCTTTTTTCTCTCCTCATCCTCTCTCTTTTGTACACTGTATCCATCCTCATTTCTTTCAGACATATTCTTTCCTATACTTTCTCATCTTTATCTCCGCCAGGCCGGATGGCCAAAGGCCAGAGATTATGTTTTTTTTCCCCTGTCCGTCTGTTTGTCTGTCTGTTGGTGAACATCTTATCTCCGACACTGCTGGACCGATCAGTGCAAAACTTTTCACGCACACTCCCAGTAGGCCAAGGAGATCTGTATTCCACATAGTGCACTTTTCTAGTTACATATATCCTTAGTAATATCAACTAAATTCACATATTATTTTGTGTTGTATATGCCGGATGCTCTTAGCTTCTTGGTTATGGGAGTGTCCCCCTCTAACATTTTTTTTTCTAGTTGTCTTTCTGTCTTCTCTCCTGTGTCCAATTTTTCTCTCTTTTCTGTCTGTCTTTCTTTCTCATCTCTCTCTCTCTCTCTCTCTCAGCAGTACTACTACAGCACACTTCAGGCCATTGCTACAGCTGACCAGAAACTTGATTTTGGCAACTGAGACACATCAAAGTCACACACAAAAGATATAGACGCAGATATGGCACACACACACACACACACACACACACACACACACACACACACACACACACACACACACACACACACACACACACACACACACACACACACACACACACACACACACACACACACACACACACACACACACACACACACACACAGTTATTATATCATTCCCGATGAGCTCATTATTTAAAAAACATATTTTTCTTTATCGTGCTCTCTCTTTGTCTCTCTCTCTTTGTGTGTGTTGTCTGTCTGTCTGTCTGTCTGTCTGATTTCCAGACCTTTCTTTCATTCTGTCTTTCATTGTCTCTACCTATTTTCTTGTCTGTGTTTTCTATGTTTTATACATCCTTGTCTATTGCCACAGCACCATTCTCTCTCCCACCATCTCTCTCTCTCATTTGCCTCTCCATCTTTGTTCTCTCTATTTCTCTCTCACTTGCTCGTTGTATGTCTGTCCCTTTATAGAGAATCTCTTCCTGTCTCTTCTGTTCCACAAAACCACAAACCACTTTGAAATCTACATCCACACATTCCTGCCAACACACGCACGCCAACACACACACACACACACACACACACACACACACACACACACACACACACACACACACACACACACACACACACACACACACACACACACACACACACACACACACACACACACACACACACACACACACACACACACACACACACACACACACACACACACACAGAGAGAGAGAGAGAAAACTCGCTTCTCGCTCCTGGGACGCTGAGTCGTGCATTGTAACCCTCCAAGGCGGCACAACTTTCTTAATTAAAGGCATAAATTTCTTTCTTTCTTCCTTTTTTCTTCCTCTCTTTCTTGTTCTTGGCCTGCACAGAGCTGTTCAAACTGTAGGGCTGTTAGATTCTCAGCCACTCACAGCTTCAGTGAAAACCAATAAAACAAAAAAAACAAAACACATACAGCCATAAAGACTTTTAGTCTCTCTTGCTCCGCTCCTGGAGCGAATCCTGGAGGAGAGCTATCGTGAGAGTGGCAACATTTACATATTGCTTTGATGAAAGAATACATAGATTTGGGTTGGTTCATGTTTTTCCAGTTCTTTTCATTATTTGCATCAGTGGAATGAAAGAATCACCCCCTCTATCCCAGCCCTCAACCCCCTCCCCCCCCCAAAAAAAAATGAAAGAAACGCAAAGGAGAAGAAGGAACAACAGAGAGAGAGAGAGAGAGAGAGAGAGAGAGAGAGAGAGAGAGAGAGAGAGAGAGAGAGAGAGAGAGAGAGAGAGAGAGAGAGAGAGAGAGAGAGAGAGAGAGAGAGAGAGAGAGAGAGAGAGAGAGAGAGAGAGAGAGAGAGAGAGAGAGAGAGAGAGAGAGAGAGAGAGAGAGAGAGAGAGAGAGAGAGAGAGAGAGAGAGAGAGAGAGAGAGAGAGAGAGAGAGAGAGAGAGAGAGAGAGAATTATGATGATGACACAGTGTCCTACAAAGTATGAGTCTCACATCTCGGATAGGATGGAGGTTAGGAGTCTTGGCAGAAACCTTGACTTTCCTTCCACAGCTAAATTGAACTTGTTTGGATGCAACACACTACAGCTGGAGCTGTCCAGTATGGCTATACTGGGACGAGTGAGGGTTCATGCGATTTCACAGAGATGTATTGCAGTTCTATGGACTATATATTTACTCATGGTACTAACACATCCACCAAAGGACATAAAGTTATTAATATGTTGTATATACTGTACACCCCACTTTTCTAGTTTATTATGTTATAACCTGTAATAGACGAGAGGTAGTGCTATGGTGTTATGGTTGTTGATCGGCTTTGCAGATCAGTATCACCTCAATATTACGACCAAGTATATTATACCACAGCTTCAGAAAACAAAAACGACATTGTTACTAACAGCTGGTGGTTGTTGCTAGGTTACAGCTAAGGTAAATTAGGTGGATGTGTTCAGGCTTCTATATCTGGAGATATTAGCACGTATTAGAATACCTCTCAGCCAATCATGATGCGAGTTTGGAACTTGCTGTAGTAAAATATCTAATGCAGCATAGTTACTGAAGATGAAGTTCATGACTAAATAAATCATTATCTCTCTGTATTCTGTCTCTCTGTCATTCTCTCACTCTCTGTCTCTCGCTCTCTCTACATTGCCCCCACACCCCCCCCCCCCCCCCCCCCCATCCCCTCCGTGACAGTCGTCGCTTTCTCTCCATCTCACTACCCTCTCTTTCTTTCTCATCACTAAAGAACCTCTCTCTCTCGCTACTTTCAATTCTTTTTCACTGTGGCTTAGTTGTCTTTCAAAGACATTGCTATTCGACCTTCAGTTGCATGCAGTTGTTAGAAGCCATTGCAAAGCATTACTAAAGTAGGTCAACATGGGGAAAAAGAATGCCTGTTGTCATTTACTTTGATGCTACCGTGAGTATTTCCACTGACCTTCACCAGGCAGGCATCCATTGTTCTTACAGCGTGACTGATTCTGAAACACCGCTGTTGTCACGTTGCAGCGCTCGTGATCTGATCACAAAACTCAAACCAAATATGTTGATCTCGTAAGCTGATGGACCAATACATCTTTCTTATCCAAACCAAACCAAATCTTTCTTACATGCAACCAGTAGGCCAAGGAAGTAGTAGTTTTGGGGCACTATACACCAGCCTGCTTTACGTTTTTCACTATAACCCTTGAACTGTAGGTTGTAGAATCAAAATGTAATTTTCCCTGGATTCCATGAGATCAGATCGAAGGGGCCTTTTTTGGAATCATAATGTTGAGGGACCTCTACAGAGTGCACCTCCGAAACTGACTTCTAACGATAGGGGGCACTACAAATATGAAAAGTTGAACTGTATATCGTAGACATGCTATTTCCTGGCAGCATTCAACTTCCTTGGGTCCTGACGGCTGCAACCCACCATTTACACAGCCCTGGGTAGGCCTCCTGTATCGGTGGAGATATGGGGTGCTCCACTAGTGAACTTGGTGAGAGTGTGCAACTGGGTCCATTCGTGTTGTTGTATGGGCCAGGGGTATGAATCACTTTCTTCTTTTCAAACGAGAGCAATGCCTTACTTGTATTGTTGCCCTCTGTGCTTTGTAAAGGCACTTTGAACTACATTTTCAGTAAGTGTGTTAAATGTATGTTGCCAATATGGATGGATGGATGTAAACTTCACCTGGTTAATTACATGTTAAAAACGTTCTCAGTCTTCTTTGTACCTTTGAGTACCTGACCCGAGCTATGCATTACTCTCCTCATTGAATCTCCATCTGCTATTCATGTAGCCTCACAACATGGTCGAATGGTTGAAAAAAGTGGTGCAAATAGCGAATTGCTAAATTTAATCAAATAAAAAATAAAATCTGAAAAGCCATAGATTCGTCAAGCTGTAAACCTGTACAATGTGTATACATATTCGGTTGTGGTAGCTTAAAGTGTCTCTTGTGTATTATAACTTAATCGTGCCATGGTGGATATTGTTACACAGGCTGGGTACAATTTATACTGCTAGTTTAAATGGCAATGCAACATAACCCCCATATGCCATAGAGTGGGGATATTCTTATTCACGTTGCCAAATTTACACCTCCAATTTCCCACAGCAAGCCACAATAATGTTGCATGTGCCGTCATTGTCAAATTTACTCTCCCAGTTAGAAGCACAACCTACAATAATGTCCCATCTGCCGCGAAAGGGGAAATAGATATTCTCCCGCATGGTGTGTCAAACTAACACTGTCAATTTCAACAGTGGCTCAATGAATGCCACTTATACAATATAATCTATTGAATAGATGGTAGATATTCCCACAGGTTGTGTCAACGTTTTGAAGGAAAACCCCTAATAATGTGCCAAATAAAATATATATACCACACTGTATACTGTAGCCATTGTTATACACAATGTTGTACACTGACCATCCCGACAATTCACATTACTTTTTTATTCACATTACTAGAATATTTTTCAGCACAAATTTATTCTCCCAATTTGCAGCACAAGCCATAATATTCAATTGTGTGTATAATAATGCTTCTTGTGGCATGTGCAGTAAAATCCTAAGCGTAAATGTATCCATTTGTAACTCGTAGTGTACAAATGTAACTCTCGGAGTTAAATTAACACTCAGGACACTGCCAGCAAACCCACATTAGTGGTTCATGTTCTTCTCCAGTTGTGTTCCTCTTAACGAGCAAACATTCATCCACACCAAAGAACAATTGTCTCACTCTTAATAGCCTCATAATTCTGTAATTGGGCAAGTTTGCAGAGCTAATTAATTAGCAATTACCAGCTAATGGATGCATATTCATGAACCCCGCGGCCTATTAGCTCCCAATAAATACTTATTAAGAGTCTCCTGGTCGCCAAGTGACTTACCATCGACATGCAAATCCTCACATGCAGTAATTGTGTTCACTTTGTGTATTTCTTTAATTTGCTATGATGAGATTTCGTTGATTTTAATGAGACGAGGGTCCAGTGGGATAGTGGATAGAGGTAATCACAGTCACATTCACAAACTCTTTATACGAACAGTTATATTCCTGCAAGGAACTGGCATTTGGCACCAGGACCAGTGACAACAATAAGTGACCAATGCAGGACTACATACTTACATAATGCACATTATACAGTACATAAATACGTTTTTTACGTATAATAAATACAAATGTATTGTATAATTTATTGTACAACCAAATGGACCCATTTGGTTACATTTATACACTTAAGGAGTTACAAATGTTTAAATTAACCCTAAGGATTTTACTGTGACTTACTGTAGAACATAGCGTAAGCAATATTTGGGAAGTCATTTGTTATCTTAACAGAGGACCCGCATTAGTTGTATTGATGTTTCTGCTTTATTTTCATATTTACATGCCGGTTTCAACTTTGATTTTTCGGTGAATGACAGACAAGTATTTTAAGATTCTGAATATGTATTCAAGTCATTTTCGGAAATAGTTTTCAGGAGGGTTTGTTCTTTTGCTCTCCTGTAAACTGAGCATGCATGTGATGGTCTGGTGGGTGCTGTGAGGGGTTACAAATATAATTTTGACTTGTCTCAACGGTCTCTCAACTTTGACTCTTGTGCAAGGCTTTAGTGGGATTAGAACTTAAATCCTGGTTCAAGGTGGAAGCGTGCTGTCACAGGCGTGCTTCACCATCCTGCTGTGTTCGATCGAGTCAAAAAGCTCATACTACGCCAGCAGTATGACCTCCAATGCATCAATAATGTCTGTCACCAGGATTGTCACTGTAGACAGAAAACCACCCGAAAGACTAAAACAATCAGTTTATTTACCAATTATTGTTTCTAACAACTTTGTCTCTGTATCTTTGAGTTTTTCTCCTCTACACCAAATCTGTTTGCCCAAAAGAGCTGATCTACAAGCTCACAAAGTTGCATTGCAAGCTTGTAGAACTGCTACAGTATTTTCGCCAGAATAAGGACACTAGGAATCCTGTGGTTAATTGATATAAATGATGTGAAATGGGCGTGTTGCACAGACATTCACTCCATTTTCAAATCAACCCACCAACAACAACAACCACGATATTGATCTTTTCTTCTTGTATCAGTACGTATCCAAGGCACGGTGAATTCAAGACAACTGGGAAATTTCACAGCTTCAACTTGAGTGTACAAGTGGTTTTGATTGGAACAATATGGATGCCTGCAGAACACGTGTTTGTTTTGCAGCTTGAACAACACAACACCTTCAGAGGCTTACAGTGCCCAGGCTATTAGTCTACAAATAAAAGACAATTTCAACCCTATTTGAATCAGTGAGGCTGAGGCATACATTGTCTGTGTGTTGCCTGCCTGTAACCCTCAATGTATCTATTAGTTCAGATAATGTCATCTAATGCATCACATACATTTTAAAGACACAGTAAGTAAGTTAAATAATGTCTTTTATGTTTTAAAACAAGTTTAGTTGTATTTCTCTACCATAACAAAGATATCCCGCCATGTTTATTATTTTATTTTGTGGCATGGGGGGGGGGGGGGGGGGATGCATAGAGTTAATAATAATAGAGAGGGCACCGGATATCGCCTTCCATCCACTTGCATTGAGTTGCTCACCCAGCGCATGAGGCGAAATCACCCCTTCTTCTGGGTTGGAAAGTGTGATGGGCGAGGCCTATTTGGGGCCACTGTGATACGTTCTGCGTCACAGAAGTGACGCGTTTTACGTCACAGAGGTGCACGGCCCTGTGCGCAAACTTGTGCGCAAGCTCGTGAGTCGAGTCCATTGGTTGAAACCGTTTTCGCTCGTACATTGTGCAGTGGCCCCATCCGTTTAAGCTGCAGTACCTATGAATGGCCAGCATGTCCAATGGGGGGGGGGGGGGGGGGGGGGGGGGGGGTTATATAGGATATAGGACCCAATATTGCACTCCACAAGCTATACTGTAGGGGACGAAGGAATAACATGGTCACCTATTAAC
This sequence comes from Gymnoscopelus microlampas, assembly GCF_963454915.1. NCBI lineage: Eukaryota > Metazoa > Chordata > Actinopteri > Myctophiformes > Myctophidae > Gymnoscopelus > Gymnoscopelus microlampas. The sequence continues at coordinate 19,313,009 of NC_139942.1, forward strand.
CCTAAAAAACAAACCATAGTTACTCAAATATGATGTAAACCACTGCAAGGCAGTTCTAGATATGCCAACCTGCCACTGCTGTAATTTATTTTTAAAAAGTATACTGTGATCAATGGTGCACTCCCAAGTCCTACAAAACAAGTATAAAACACTTCACACTTAACACTTGCATCAGCATCCATTTTAAAGATGGTTTGTGACCCTAATAAGTGCAGTCTTGGTAGAAGTCAAGTCAAACTTTATTTGTAGAGCAAAACATACTTAAGGAAACTCTGCATGCTTCCCAGGGACAAACAAACAACACATGAAAAGTGCATGAAGAGTGCAAAAGTTCAAATTTAAAACATCTTGTAACAAAATGGTAAGATTTCTGCACTTCATCTGTAATGTTTTAGCTATTATATTTATAATACACCAAGACTTGGTTTAATCATTTTGATGCCATAACAGATTGGCTAAATTAAACAACGCCATTTATTTTCATGATGTTTATCCCAAAACAGATATATGCACAGTTGCACACAGTAGTGTTTTAGAGATGATGTTGCACCACACAGACACATTCGCATCTGTGAAAAAGACTGACAAGCTGTATTGATCAAAAGGTTCACCTTTGTGCATAACCAAATAAAGAGAATTATTCATAGAAATAGACATGCTGTTCATCACATCCTCCTTTCACTTTGAATCTAGCTTCTTTTTTATCTCTTTTTTTTTTTACCAAACTGTGAAGTGTTTTCGAAACCTGTTTGGCACTTTTCCCCCCCTCAGTTCAGGGTTTTTCCTTTCTATTTCTCCATATTGTTATGTCTCTCTAACTCTCTGCCCTCAGTCCGTCTGTTTCTCTTTCCCTCTCCCTGCTTTGTCCCTCCATCTGTCTCCCTTTGTAAATGTAATAGATAGATGACAAATTAAAGGACAAACCTGAATAACTGATTAGTGCAACATAATGTAAGCAGATGCTTCCATACAGGTGTACTTCTTTTAACTTCCTATCATGCAGTGGTGTAAAGTAACTAAGTACATTTACTCAAGTTCTGTACTTAAGTACACTTTTGAGGATTTTTTTTTACTTTACTGGAGTATTTCCCATTTTCATTACTTTTACTTTTACTCCACTACATCTCAGAGGCAAATGTGCTTTTACTCCACTACAATTATTTGAAAACTTTTCAGATATAAATGATATTATGAAACATACATTAACCACTTTAGCCCTATTTTATACATAGGCTATTTGAAAATAGCAGATCTACAAGCTCACAACACGTTGCGTTGCGACGCGTTGTGAGCTTTTGGATCGGCTATTTTCAAACATTTTAGTACTTTTACTTTTTACACTTTAAGTACATTTTGATACCAATACTTTCGTGCTTTTACTGAAGTACATTTTTAAATCCGCACTTTTACCTGTAACAGAGTACTTCTACATTGCAGTATTGATACTTTTACTCAAGTAAAACATTTGAGTACTTTTTCCACCACTGCTATCATGCAATGTGGCATGTATTAACAAGAAATGCTGCTCTGCGGTTGTATTCCTCTGCCAATCATTTGCCATTTACATCAGTGTCTGTCCAGACTCATTGTATTATGCAGTGAATTTAATGAATGTGTTTGTGATGTCACAGTGACCTTGACCTTTGAGTATGTACTTACTTCTAATCAGGTCATCCTTTGTGTGGACATTTCATGTCAAGAGTCATGGAGTTCCCTTTAGGCGTTCCTGAGACATGGTGTTCACGAGAATGGAACGGACATGAGGCTACAGTTACCATGACCTTTGACCACCTACTTTAATCAGTCCATCCTTGAGTCCAAGTGGACGTTTGTGCCTAATGTCATGACATTTCCTCAGTGCGTTCCTGTCCTGAGATATCGCATTCACGAGAACGCACATACGACCTCCACTCACATTAGTGATGGGAATTATTGTTCTTTTTAGTGTACTGAATCATTCAGTACAGTTTACTAAAATGATTTCTTCACCAATGTGTTCAGTGCTTGGCTAGAGCTCCGCCTGTGTTGCCTAGTCTATTATCAAAATTATTATCACTAGACCATACCCGGTCGAGGCATCCGTGGGGGGGATATGCGCACATGATCTGGCAAGCCGGTAGGCAGTTCGTCCCATAGCTGGGCAGCCCCGTAACCATGGCGACAGTGTTTGACACAAAAACGCTAATAAGAAGCTGAGATTTGATGAAATTGAAAAACGGGCTTCACAGTTAAGTTCAGATGGTAATGGTCAATGGCTGTGTACAAAATCAGAGCAATTGGTCCAGCCACTGAGGAGAACCGGGTAGCTTCACCTACTCACTCACTCACTCACTCACTCACCACTACGGACAGAGGTTACTAGAATTATAGTAGGATGTCAGTGTAATAGCAGTGCATTTTTAGGCTCTGCTTCAGGGTAGTTTGTGATCTCGGAGTCTGTCTCATGCTTACGCAGATTATCCTGTAGTATAACAGGTACAAAGCCACAACCCCAAATACAGTGCAATATCATTGCAATAAATGTTTTTCATCTTGATGACAGCGTCTGACTGAACTAGGTAAGAAGGTTCATTCTTGGGGCACCAGAAGGCAGGCGCTTCAGTCACAAACACTGCTCAACTGGCTGGTGTTTCAATAGACTAAAGTCTATTTAGTCAATGTTCTTTTAGATCTATTCATCCAAGACATCCGTGAATATGGTTGGGAAATAGTGGCAGAAATCATACAGTACATTCGTTGACTGTGACGATCCTTCATTAGTGCGATGTGTAAGGAAAATATAACAGCAACTTTTTGTCCAGTGCCTGAGAATGTAAATGCAGGTCGTGATGAGAACAGTCTGTGGACTATTACATAGAGAGGGACGTTATAGACCTGTAGGGTTGCAGTGCATAAACCCTTCACTACAAAGACAAATGTTCTGTTGTCAGTTCAGGGATGCAAAAACCATAGACACTGGTCTACAGAGATGTGGACAAAAGCAATATGGTCCGATGAGTCATCCGTCACCATAATAGGGTGAAGGATGACTCATCTGAGCATATTATGAGCATATCATTCTAGATAAGTGAGCCAGTGCATGTGTGGCAATGACATACACCAAGAGAGTGGTAATTCAAGTTTATTTGTATAGCACGTTTCAACTACAAGGCAATTCAAAGTGCTTTACACAAAACATTAAGCATCAAGACGCAGCATTACAAGACAAAAGAAACATCATAAAAGGCCCCTTGAATACAATTAAAAATGAGGCAAGTTAAAGAGGCAGAGGCAGTTAAAATGCAACCGAAAGATACAGTGTAAAGAGAATAATTAGAGTGCAGAAGAAATGAATTAAAAAACACTCAGTAAAAGGCAGCGGCAAACAGAAACGTCTTTTATTCAAAAGAACTCAGAGATGAGTTTGTTTCAGATATTTGGTGCATAAAAAACAAACAGTGCTTCTGCACGTTTAGTTCTGACTCTGGGTTCAGAAAGCACACCTGTCCCAGAGGACCTGAGCAGTCTGGATGGTTCATGCTGTACTGTAGCACAAGATCAGAAATGTATTTATTTGTTTGACATTCTTTGACAAACAGGGAGCCAGTATAAAGATGTGAGAACTGTAGCGGTATGATCCACTTTCTTGGTATTAGTAAGGACTCGAGCAGCAGCGTCCTGAATCAATTGCAACTGTCTGATTGATTTTCTTAGGGAGACATTACCGATTGAAGCTGAGCACGGACTTTAAATTGTTCTTCCTTGTTTCTTCCTTTATCTTTGTTTATTTGAAGAAAATTCTGGCACATGCAATCTTTGATTTTTGTCAATTCTGTCAATGCTTGTGGTATAGTTAGGGTAACATTTTGCTGTTTTCCAACAACAAATATGTACCGCAGGCACGCACCACGCACACACACACACACACACACACACACACACACACACACACACACACACACACACACACACACACACACACACACACACACACACACACACACACACACACACACACACACACAGAGAGAGTATACTACAGGTTCTCAGTAACCTTGGACCAGCGTGTTGGCTTAGCTTTTGAGGTTGCTATGGCGACGGTGGCAGGATGTGGCGCTCATACTCGTTTCCACGCAGCTGGGACCACCGTGCTTTGTGTCGGACCCTCCAGGGTGATGCTGGGAAAGGAAACTGGGCCTGTGGGGGTTTTGAGTGGGGTCGGTGGGTGAAGGCAAGGCAGATGTCACACTGAGTTTGAATTAGATTGAAACATAAGCGTCAGTCTATACTCAAATGATCACCACGTTATTTACATCAATGCAAAGACGTTAGGCTGTGTGTGTGTGTGTGTGTGTGTGTGTGTGTGTGTGTGTGTGTGTGTGTGTGTGTGTGTGTGTGTGTGTGTGTGTGTGTGTGTGTGTGTGTGTGTGTGTGTGTGTGTGTGTGTACTGGGTACAACTGGGATGTACTGGGTACAACTGGGTATGTACATGGGTACAACTGTATGTACTGGGTACAACTGGGTGTGTACTGGTACGACTGGGTATGTAGGGATATACAGTATACAGGGTACAACTGATATGGACGGTTAAACCAAGGTGTGTTTAGCTCAACCTCACAATGTGATACATTTATTGGACAGACCCTCTGGACTATTGAGAGTTGTTTTACATTTGTAAACAATGTTGAAATCTGGTTGCATCACACACTGCAGGATAATCTTTTTTACATTAATCACTTCAACTCTAGCCTCCCTTTTCTGAGGGGAACATTAGCCGAAAATAACTGATCTACAAGCACAATGGCTCGCGCTGCAAGGTATTGTGAGCTTGTAGATCGGCTATTTTCGGTGAAGAGGTTTGATGTGTGGGGGGGGGGGGGGGGGGGGGATTTGCAGACTAAGTACAAGTCTTCTAAGTATTGAGGGTTTAAGACAGTGCATGGTTAACTACATGTTCTGAAAATGCACATTAACATGAATCCAACACAATGCTACGCAAGTCTATGAAGCTATAGCTATCTATGAAATCTATGAAAATGTTTAATCTGCAACACAATTTATACAATATATAGTGGGGGTCCCTGCTTCATCTCTCTCGGCTAACGGGTCCTTGGCCGGAAAAACATTGAATTGAATGAACATTGATGTAGACAGTCCTGTTCTTGGCACATATCGACAAGCCTCAGCTGTCCAACGCACCACAGTTTATTTTGACTAGCCTGGTAAACCATCCCGGTTGCGGAATTCACATTTCCATGTGTATTTTGCAGAATACACATGGAAATGTGTATTCTTCTTCTTCCACGACCTGGATCATCTGTGCATAAATCGGGAGGCTTAAGATTGGATCTTTGAACGCCTCACACTACAGCAGGGGTCTTCAAAGTTTTTTTTCAGGCTAAGGACCCCTTAGCTGAGAGAGATGAAGCAGGGACCCCCACTACAGGTTTTGTAAATTGTGTTGCAGATTAAACGTTTTCATAGATTTTATAGATAGCTTCATAGACTTGTGTAGCGTTGTGGATTCATGTTAACGTGTATTTTCAGACAGTTAACCACTTAAACCCTCAATACTTAGAAAATGTGTACTTGGTCTGCTCCCCCCCCCCCCACACCAAACCTCTTCGCCGAAAATAGCTGATCTACAAGCTCTACAACGCCTCGCAGCGAGAGGCATTTTGAGCCTTGTAGATGAGAAGATGCTATTTTCGGCTAATATTCCCCTCAGAAAAGGGTAGCATCACTTTTCAAGTGGTTAATGTAAAAAAATAAAAAGTTCCTATCACACTGAACTTGGCAGCCCCCCTATATTAACTCTAGGGGGTCCTCGGAAAACAGATTCCAATCAACCCTGTTGACGTGACAACACCATATGTAATCTTAAGAATGGATTGACAGCAGTCTTTGGGGATGTGTTTGTTTTGTGTTTTTATAAATACTGGATGTTATCACTAGAAGCTTCCATATTTAATTTGATTTTAGCAGCATTACATCTATCAGCTAAGAGCTATTAGTCATAAAACTGTGTAAAACAAGTTTTACATCACCACTGTCAGATGGAATCCACACATCTGATAAAAGTTTCCAGGCCTGAAGGAAGGAGTGGTTGTTTTTTTTGCCATAGATGCAGTTAGTGGCATCATTTATTTAAAAATTATAACTTCTAAGAATTCTAAGAATATTTATTTAACCACTTAAACCCATATAGTATACTTCATTGTACATCAAATAGCAGTTTGTGAGGCCTGTGTGACATACCCAGAATAGGGACTCTTGGGTTCATGTGGTTAAAGTATAATAATATCTCTGTCGGGTGGAAACCTCACATGTCCAAAACTGTTACTTTTCAGGATTGAAATTTAAAAGTAGCAAAAGTAGCAGATCTACAAGCTCAAAACGTGCCACTTCGCTCCATTTCGAGCTTGTATATCTGCTACTTTTGAAACTTTTGTGTGACGCTGTAGTATATGATCAAGTAGGGCGTTAATTTACGAAAAGACACAAAAAGTTAGAATATGGAGATAAGAGGTTTCTGCCCGACAGCAACGATATACAGCTAAGCAGTGTTTTTTCTTTCTGCTACAGTATCTTCCACAGTTCACTTTGTTCCCAGCTGTGAAAGCAGGGCCGGTGTTAAACGACACCTGTATCGATCCCCACAGAGTAACTACATCCACTTTGTCAGAAACACTGCATTTATCCCGGCAGCACTATATCACACAGCCAATAGATGGTCACTGGTACAGGCTAGTGTGTGTGTGTGTGTGTGTGTGTGTGTGTGTGTGTGTGTGTGTGTGTGTGTGTGTGTGTGTGTGTGTGTGTGTGTGTGTGTGTGTGTGTGTGTGTGTGTGTGTGTGTGTGTGTGCGCGCGCGCGTGTAGTTCCATGCGGACGGGCTACAGCATGCAACAGAAATAAGTCTTCAGACTGAGTTACAAAAAGAGGTTGCAACTCAACAATGGAATTTGTAAGTGGAGTGCTAAACCCCAAATCCAGTATACATATCAACAAAAACACTCAAAAGGTAGCAAATCC
>NC_139942.1:19322522-19377522 GCF_963454915.1 Gymnoscopelus microlampas
GACGAGAGGGAAGAGAAAGTGAGTTAGGGATGTGGTTAGGCAGAGACAGAGAGGAGATGGTGAGAGTGTTGGAGGAAACTGGGGAAAGGAGAGAGAAAGATGGAGGGAGGGAGAGAAATGGAGATTGTGAGAGGGAGATGAGAGAGTAGGAATAAGGGACAAGATAGATAGATGGATAGATATAGATAGATAGATATGACCTAGCCACCTGACAGGGTTAGCATAAAGTATGAACTATAATTAGATATAAATACAGGCATACAGTATTGTACAATCACCATTAATATGGGCATTCATCTATCATCTATGAATGTATATGTACACGCATGTACAGACTATCGACAGTGGCCTACATAGTATAGGGTGAATATGTTCAGTCAATCTACAGTGAATATAAAGAACTAGAGAGAGGGGCCGGGGGGGGGTTAAGGTAGTCATGAAAGAAGAAGAGAAATGGTGTAAAGATGAGGGAACGAGAGATGAGTGTGGGTACCAGGGTGAAGTGCTAGTGTATTTTTAATGGCTGTGATCTGATCAGAGCACTGTGCAACAGTTTTTATTCTCATCATGTTGATGTTTGTAAATGCTGCACTTTATAGTGGCCATGTGAGGCCTTACTGGATGATAGCTCTGTGAGTGCAAATTGATGTAAAGAGAACGTGAGGGAGAGAGGGGGGGGTGACTGACTGTTCCTGAAAGAGTCAGCAGTGGCAATATCTAGTGTGTGTGTGTGTGTGTGTGTGTGTGTGTGTGTGTGTGTGTGTGTGTTTAGGAGGACAGTCATACCCGACTATGAGTGGGAAATGCTCCAATCCACTGAACTGGTCGCTACTTAAGTAGTTTTAGGTGCATCCCTTCAAGGACACGAGTTAGAATACAGGATAAAGATCTGTAAGAGTCATGTCCAGATGAGGAGAAATCTTAAATGGCAGAGAGAGAGAGAGAGAGAGAGAGAGAGAGAGAGAGAGAGAGAGAGAGAGAGAGAGAGAGAGAGAGAGAGAGAGAGAGAGAGAGAGAGAGAGAGAGAGAGAGAGAGAGAGAGAGAGAGAGAGAGAGAGAGAGAGAGAGAGAGAGAGAGGTGATTTATAGATGATGGAGGTTCAAGAGAGGGATGAAGAAAGACAGACAGACAGTGACAGTGGAAAAGGAAGGCAAAGAGACGGACAAAGATGGACAAATGAAATGGCGACACAAATCTGTCTCCGACTGTCAAGGAGATAGAGAGACACGAGAGAGACAGATGGAGGTAGATTAGACGGGTAGAGAGAAAGGAGAAGACGGGAGAGGAGAGGAGGAAGAACACACAGCAAGGGTGAAAGATAGTGATGGACCAGACAGAAAACAATAGAGAGTCTGAGAGAGGAAGGAAGACAGAGAAGCGGAGAGAGTGTGAAGACATAGTGGAACACCGTACTGGAGGTGCGTTTGATTTATGTCCCACTGTGAGTCATGTGTCCATGTTTGAGGCTGTTTAGGCATCTGGGGAAATAAATGAAGCGTAAATGAAGCACACCTCATGTAATTTAACTGCTGGACAGATGCCATTAGAAACAAATGATGTCTGCTGTTTAAAAAAGAAACAAGATATCTGACTCCAAAAGAGCTTTCATGTAAAGAACTTTTATGGTTCCCATTAAAGTTATGAGTCATGAAATGAGTCCTAAGTCAAAAACATTTACTGTGTGTGTGTTTAAGTCTTGCCACTATACATCAGTGCACACATACAGTATGTGGAAACGTACACTATGCAATGTTGTTTGTGCGAACAAAGAGACAGACACACTGGTGATATGCATCCTTTGTTTTTCACTGAGAATCTCATTGGATAAATATTATACTTACTTCTTTTTACATATAAATTATATATACAAACACAAACAGTATATACATATACAATATTATTAACACTTTGATCTGTTAGCCTCTGGATATGGTACTCTACTACAGTATATATTTTATTATCTATATCCAATTCTCAATATTTAGTACAGAATCAAGTGGTAGACATTGTAGAAGTCTTTCTGTTGTTAGTACAGAATACACAGTGGCAGACATTGTAGAAGTCTTTATAGTGTTAGTAGTACAGCATACACAGCAGTGGTAGACATTGTAGAAGTCTTTATAATGTTTGTAGTACAGCATACACAGCAGGGGCAGACATTGTAGAAGTATTTCTGTTGTTAGTAGCACAGAATACAGTGGTAGACATTGTAGACGTCTCTCCTGGGTCCACATGATTCATAATGATGCATAGCCTACTGTCAGCCTGGCTGCTTCGCCAGAAGGAAAGATGACTCATCATTCTAATGAGTGTCAATATCTTATGATAACAGCACTCCGCATGCATTCACCTTATTTACCTTACCTGTAACCTAGCAATGACTGCTGCTAGCTGTTAGTTGCAAAGTCGTTTTAGTGTTCTTCTCTTTCTGTGGTATTAATATCAATAATATATTCAGGTTGTGCAATATGCAGTATGTGCACCAGAGATGTGTTGAACTTGTGTCTTCTGGAGTAGGTGAATAAATCAGTAATTTGGTTTTTGATCAAATAATTGCTTAGATAATTCTTGTGTGCTCGATTTGACGAGGGACTAGATCTTGCAGTGATGCAAGACGAAGTGGGGGCAGTTAACCAAAAATGATTGTCCAGTTTTGGTCTGTTGTTGGTTTATCACAACGTCCACTTTGATTGTCTCATTAATGCAGTTGTATGTTGGTTATTTGTGTATTGTGTATGTAGGTTACGGTAGATAGATATAATGTTTGCTTGTCCACATGCTATTTAGTTAGCATGTTAGTTAGACAGATGCTAGGTTTGATATTTACCTGGTATTACTTTGTAGCAATACCAGGTAAATGGACTTTACTTACATGACCATTTACCCTGTTGTTTGTTGATAGAGTTCATATACGGCTTACTCCAATCTTGAACGTTGGTGGTTGGCTGGTTGCTCTAGTTAAGAACATCTGCTAAATGCCTTAATTGTAAAGTATAGGTCTATACCATGTAATTGTCACTTTGGCTCGTGCCTACAACACACTCCTTTGTGTATTGCTGACATAAGACGTGAAATGCAGTAAATTAAGTAATGGGAATTATTTAACCACTTAAACCCTTGTTGACCAGGGACCCCCAGGGCTCTGTCCTGGGCCACCTCCTTTTTTCCCTCTACTCTAAATCTCGTAGTTAAAATAATCTCACAACGTTGCATTGCGACACGTTGTTAGCTTTTAGATCACCGAATTTTCACCGGTTTTCACTGAATGTTTGCCTTATGAAATACTCTGTATGTAAGAACGACTATTATAGGGTTTATATGGTTAAACGGTTAAACAGATGTTGCTACCATGATGGCCTCAGACAGGTGGTTTCAGAGTCCAGTGGCCCCTTGTGGCCTTTAAAGACTTCAGTCCAGAATTCTCAACTGGCTTCACGCTGGGACCTGGATTTTGCTCACAGGTGTGGCCTTTCAAATCACCTCACATACTTTCAGCATAAATCTGAACCAGGGTCAGATCATTATCTCTGGGTGTACACAGAAGGAAAGGGTGTGTCAGATATAGCCTGTGACCCCGTGCTGTACTGTAGCTCTGCTTCCATTAGGCCTGTCAATATTGACCCAGCAGCAGTGAGTGCCAGCAGGTCTTTGTGGCGAGGAACAAAGCCAAGAACGAATGTAAGACGATCAATGGCTGTAAGGCTCTGATATAACCTGCAGTTGCTGCTATGCAGGACACGCGCACGCACGCACGCACGTAAGCACACACGTGCACACAGACACACATTGATATTAATATGCTTTTGAGGACACCGGTGTTGCAAACCAAACCTAGCTCTTTCCAGTGTGCAAACAAGTATAAATCAAGCATAACACATAAACATAACCTTTAAATGTTTAATACTAGCCCTAACCCCACCTAAATCTTCTCCTGTAAGCCTGACTCAAAAAATCATCTTTAACCTTATAACAATTTCTCTTTTGAGGACCAGGAAATTGTCCTCACAATATGTATTGCACACACACACACACACACACACACACACACACACACACACACACACACACACACACACACACACACACACACACACACACACACACACACACACACACACACACACACACACACACACACACACACACACACACACACACACACACACACGTCAAGGTCTTCTTTCCAATCTGTTTACAATGTGAACCTTTTGTTTTGGCCTTCTCCAACCCTTGTGCAAAGCGCATGCATGGATGGAGGGATGAGGAGAGAGGGGGGGGGGGGTTCATAAGGAGGGGACTCCCTCAACCTTGACGAGGGGGCGGGTGGGCGGGGCTGATGTCTCCATTCATCAGAGCCAGGGGCCACAGCCGTGAGGGTGGGAGGCAGTTATGAGTGCATATGAATACATAGCATTCTTTATGGGTATTGAACAGTGACGGGTTCTGTGTGTGTGTGTGTGTGTGTGTGTGTGTGTGTGTGTGTGTGTGTGTGTGTGTGTGTGTGTGTGTGTGTGTGTGTGTGTGTGTGTGTGTGTGTGTGTGTGTGTGTGTGTGTGTGTGTGTGTGTGTGTGTGTGTGTGTGTGTGTGTGCACGTGTGCGTGTGCACACGTGTGTGTGTATGGTCCTATCTTGGATAGATTTGAATCGGCTGTGACTTGATATTCATTGAAGTTTATTTTCTCTCTTTATGTAAATTCCTGTTTTGTAACCGATTCATCCTTCTGCAATATGCAGTATCTCACAGAGTATATTGAGGAAATATATTTTCAGTCCCCCCCCCCCCACAAAGCTCTGTAAATCTATCAGGCTGAGTTTTGTACACCGTCGCTGTTGCTCTATTGTGACTACTTTACTACAGCACCTGATGTGCACATCTGCACCTGCTGCTGTTTATTTGCAGTCCATAGTTTATTTACTACTGCTGTAGTATTTTACATAGTGCTGTTATTATTCTCATGTACTGTACATACCCGTTAGCTACTGTACATGTATATTTGTATTTATTTAAATGTTTCTACCCTCCTTTGTATCTCTATTCTTCTTCACTTTGGTGAAAACTGCAAAAGCTTGTACAAAATAAATAATTATTAAATAACCCACTTCTTTACAGCTGTAAACCTGTAATATGACAATAAATCTGTTTCTGGTACAGGTGGAAATCCCGGCATATTCATGAATATGAATGCCTTACTTTTGAACACCGAAGTGTAGTTTAATATGAAATAAAGTGCTGTAAAGGGCTTGAATTTATTTATTATTATTTGTTTATTCTAATGCTTTTGAAAACCTCCACGGTCAAGCCATTGGACAGAGGAGTCCAGGATTTTTGAAGGGCTGCTAGTTTTCTTTTATCAAACCATCTCTTGTGCTGCACATTACTGAGTTGATGACGTTAGTGGTAGATGCATATAGTGGCTCCTGTAGTCTGTATATGTTTTATCAGTGCAGAGAATAATATGAGCCTACAGTACAGTACATGCTACGCATAATAATATCAAAACTCGCACTTGCAGTCACAAATGCACACAAACTTTTGCATAATATATTTCTATAATTGTACTCATTTGAATGCATACTGGCACACACGCGCATACACGCACTCAATAACGCATGCATGCACACACTCTCTCTCTCGTACGCACGCACGCACCCCCCCCCCACACACACACACACACACACACACACACACACACACACACACACACACACACACACACACACACACACACACACACACACACACACACACACACACACACACACATCCCCCACACTGTGCTGGTATAAAGCAGCATTTTCCTCCTGATAATACAATCTCCAATCCAATTGTTGTTGTAAGTCTGAAGAGGGAATAGAAGGAGGGGGGATGTACTGAACAAACACCCACAAATCCTCACGCAGTCTGTCTGTACAACACAACCATGCTCACACAAACGTACACACACACACACACACACACACACACACACACACACACACACACACACACACACACACACACACACACACACACACACACACACACACACACACGCACACACACACACGCACACACACACACGCACACACACAAGCCTCTCAGTGGGATGAAGTGTAAACCTGCCCTCTCTGGGTGATCGCCTGGACTAATAATTTGGCGCACATCCAAATCAAATATATGATTAATAAGGGAGACAATGATATCACCTTGTTAGAGGAGCGGAGTCCCACTGGGGCTGCAGCCTGGGAAGGAGAACACACTGGTCCCAAATCCTCGTGTGTGTGTGTGTGTGTGTGTGTGTGTGTGTTAGTCCTAGCAGCAGCAGCTCATATTGTAGCTAAATGTCAGGTTTGAGCCGTCAGACAGAAAGAGCCGTCATTTCAATAATGGGTTCTGTCAGCTACTGGTTCACTTATTCAACACAAACACACGCGCACGCACACGCACGCACACACACGCAAGCGCACAAACACGCACATGTACACGCACACAGGCGCATACTGTGAGTATAATTACTATATTGGTGCACATAGAATGATACATTTTACTGTATCATTCTAACGTATCCTGGCCAACAACACTCACACACACACACACACACACACACACACACACACACACACACACACACACACACACACACACACACACACACACACACACACACACACACACACACACACGCACGCACGCACGCACGTCTATTTAACTTCTACTCTCTTAATCTTGTATTGTTAGAAACATGCAATTAGGGTAATATTCACACATGCGTACATTCTTCAAGTCAAGATTGATTCGTAAATATGAAATATGCTATTTTTAACATGCACAAAGGTGCATATTATTGTTGTATATTGTAAGCACGCCGGCATACAATATGTACTCACACCAATGCACTGTGACAAGCATCCCCGCACGCACGCACACACACACACACACACACACACACACACACACACACACACACACACACACACACACACACACACACACAGTGTCAGACATAAATGAACATGCACACATTTACACTAACATCCTCACGTATCTGCAGATATTTACCTCAAGTGACAAAACGGCTGCAATTTCCCTGCAGGACATTGTTGACGCACCTTCCATTACTGCTGCTGGGTGAAATAGTCCTGTTTGTTATGAACAACTGTCCATCTCTGCTGTTGTTTTAGATCTGTTCAAGTGTTTGTCTGGTAAATAATGTAACACTGCATACAATCTGATAGATAATGGGCTCATGTTAGATTAGCATGTTCTGTTCTGGTGTGGATAATATATGCCCATATCGGTTGGATCAGCGGTGCGACGTAGGTGTGAGGGCTGCATAACGGCCCGAACCTGTAGTTGATTGTAAATGATAAAACGTGTCTAATTTAGGATTACACACATTTCTCTTTCTTTCAGTTGCTATTATTCCCTATGCCGCTACAATATCTGAAGGAAGCCAAACAACGCTTTACTCTTATATACCTGTACACAAGATGCAACAATAACAGAACCTTGAACCTTGAACATTTCTAATTGTACAATTAGTAACACACATGCGCGTGCGTGCGCGCGCGCACACACACAGTCAGTTGTAACAGTAAACTACGGCACAGAAAAGAAATGGAGCAGCAAACACACACAGCGCCTGGGCATGGCTGCTGTTATATAATTAGTATGTCAAGTCCTGAGCCCGGGGGCCCAGAATAGAAGCCTGCCGTCGGTTGGTTGCCTCCTCTCCTCGCCTGGAGAGTTGGAGGTGGAGTGGGGGGTGGAGGTGTGTGTATGTATGTGTGTGTGAGTGTGTCCGTGTGTGGACGTTTGGTCCGCACTAGGATAAAACAAAAAAAGTATTCACTTTTGGGTTCCGTTAAGGTTAGGTTAAGCTAAGGGTTAAGGTTTGAGGCGTGTTTGTAAATACAGTCACAATTGAAGTTGACACAGAGTCCAAGTACCAAGTATAGTGGTGTGTGTGTGTGTGTGTGTGTGTGTGTGTGTGTGTGTGTGTGTGTGTGTGTGTGTGTGTGTGTGTGTGTGTGTGTGTGTGTGTGTGTGTGTGTGTGTGTGTGTGTGTGTGTGTGTGCATACTGTATGTGTGTTTCACAGTGTGTATGTGGGCACACGTATCTGTGTGTGTGACTGCACGTGTGTGTGACTGCACATGTGCGTTAGTGGTCCCCAATAACAGTCATTGAATTTCTCATGTTGAACTTACAGTACATGCTCAGACGCAGCGTAGCAGGAGCAGCAAATCCATTTTGTACACGAATGGATAAATGAACACGGAGTATTTTACTGTAGTGAACAGAGAAGTGCTGATGTTTATGGGTCATGGGGCAGGGAGAGTATCGAGTGCATTTGTGTGATACATTAAGTTTTGAAACAATTATGATGTGACGTTCATTTGTCTTCCGTGTGTGTCGATTCATGCTTTAGTGGTGGTCTCGTTTATGAGAAGGAACCGCACACGTTGTGCTCAGGATCAAAGCTGAGACAGAGATATTGATCTCAATGCCAAGAGAGATATTAACCATTGAATGGCAGGTATAATTGTCATGTGTCCTCTGGCCAGAAAGAGGATTTTGGACTGGAAAAGAACCAAAACAAAAAAACTAACAAACTGTCATGTCTCAACCTGACTTTAACCACATGAAACCTAGCATCCCTTTTCTGGGGTGAGCATTTGACAAAAATAGATCAAAGCAGATCTACAAGCTCATAACACATTGCAACTCGTTGTGAGCTTGTAGATCAGCTATTTTTGGCAAAGAGATTTGATGTAGAGGGGGGAAATGAGGGTGCCTAGTATATACCCCTGGGGGAGTTTAATCAATGAAATATATGCGTAGGGTTTAAGTAGGGTTCTAGAAAAGTGCGCTTAGAGAGCGCAGATCCTCGCCAGGTAAGGTTGCCTACCCCGGGCGTGCAAAGTTTGGAAGGCTGTCATAGCCAATTGGAATGGAACCTGTGAAATCTGACTGATACATGTTGATTACATTCCTGCAGAGATAATAATGTACTGATTTGTGTGAGGTTTGGACAGAATTTGTGAAAGAATGAGTGAGTACATAATACTCCGCCTTCGGCCGTTCCGGCCTCCTGGCGAGGATAACAAATGTGAGTGCTTTTTCGATCTCAGTTTCTGAGCATGTACATTGCCTCGTTTACATTCTGAAAGTTGTTCTGTGAAAATGAACAATGCCTGGGTTCACCGCAATGATTAATACAGCTGTGGGACTTTTTTTGACCTCTGGATATGAGCTGTAATTATTTTGGCAGACCATTGTAAGTTTGAGAAGTGCACTTTTCAGTTTTGAACCTTTCATAAGTTATGTTGACCATGAGAAAACAATGGAATTACGCCGGCCTCATTATTTAAGAAAATATTAAATGTCAGCTTCTGCCCAGTCTTCCTTTCCTCCCTAAATCTTATCCTTCTCTCCTGCTGCCTTCCCTTCCCTAATTGTGTTTGTGTTCTTCACAGGAAACGGGAATCTGGTTTAATGTACAGTATTGTCTGGTGGATCTGACAGGAGTTCTGTCCTCTCCTCTACCTTCCTCCTGTTCTTTTGCTTGCATTTCACTCTCAGATCTATTTTTGGGGAATTTGTCAAAAATCTTCAAAAACATTTTCAAAAATTGCGAAAATAACAAGCTCACAAAGTGTCCTCGGCCACTTTTGCTGTGCGACACCATCATACGATGAATTATAAAACAGGGCTTTACACATAAATGGTTAATTACTGTCTTACTATTACTATAATTGTTATTATACTATTACTGTTATTATTACTTAACTGCTATACTTCATTGTCAATTGCAAATTCAGGTCTTAGAGGAATTCCTTGTGAAATTCATGGAATATAAAGATTATCCTAAACACACACACTACGGTGTATAAATAAAACATGTCTAACAGGGCTGCCACAGTATATATACAATGCAATCCATAGTGTTAATAGAGGATATTACTGTTTATATGGTCAGAGGAAAACAATTGTGCCTGTGCGCCGCGATTTGTCTCCATATCAGATGTGTCTCTTCTCGCTGAGCAAACAGCATTAGGGATGAATGAGATTCTGTCAGGCGAGATCATTGTTTTGGTTATCAGCCATGATGAGGAGACATTGATAGAGATGTCTTTCCTCTCGATTGGACCTGACCCATTTCCACCTCCTCTTACAACCCCCTGTTCTTCTGACTCCACGGAGACATGCTGATACACGCTGGCATGCACACAAAGCACGTACCGCCACAGACACCAATACACACAAAGCACGCACTGACACACCATGGCACACATTTGTGCACGCTTGCTGGGGCACACACGTGCATGTAAACTCATACAGACATGTTCATGCCGAGGCTAGATGTATACTTGGTTGCGCGCCGGTGTCGTGCACAGAAAACAGTGGATCGGCAAATCGTGCAGCCAAGTATAACTGGGCTTTAAGTCGGTCAGTCACCGGCACAAGCTTACAAATACACGTGCGTGCGCGCGCGCGCACACACACACACACACACACACACACGTGCAAGTCATCGATGTCAGGTCGAAACATTGTATGTCCAAAACTGATACTTTTCAGGAAATGGAACCCGATGGATCCAGTTTAATTTTTATTTAGTCACAAGGTCTTGTTAATACTTTTCATTGGTTCAATATAAAAACCCACAGACAAATTTACTTCCAATTAAACATTCTCAAAAACAGCTGCGGCGCATTGTGAGCTTGTAGACCGGCTTTTTTTGCTACTTTTGTGTGTAGCATGACAAAGTAGTTCACTAATTTACAAAGAAAAACATAAACTGTGGAAATACGGAGATACAAGGTTTCTGCCCAACAGCAACGATGTGCAAGAAGCATGTGCATCATTTGCTCGCTCAGTGACTGGGTCACATGCACGCGCTTGCACACATGTTGCAGTCGAGGAGCGTGGTCCAACTGAAGACAGCAGATAAGACGTCTGGTGTCACATGTACCGCTGCAATCTCCCCTCTTTGTGATGCAATTTCCTGGATCCCGTACAGCTAAAAGAAGTTGTCAATCAAACAGGAGGGTTGTGTGTGTGTGTGTGTGTGTGTGTGTGTGTGTGTGTGTGTGTGTGTGTGTGTGTGTGTGTGTGTGTGTGTGTGTGTGTGTGTGTGTGTGTGTGTGTGTGTGTGTGTGTGTGTGTGTGTGTGTGTGTGTGTGTGTGTGTGTGTGTGTGTGTGTAGTAGTAGTCTCCTCTGAACTGAATTGCAGCGAGAGGAGACTCTCAGAAGTCATTCAAAGGCGTTTTCGAACGGGGTCGCCCTCCTCTCATCTCCAGCCCTCTCTATTGGGCTGGTCGATGTGCGTCTTGTTATTTGAAGGCAGAAGGTCCCCCAGTGTGATGTTCCCCCGCAGCTGATTGCTGCTGTGCACTGTACATAAATTACACACAGGTCAAACACATGTCATTTAACACTCCCACTCTCTGGGCTAAGGGTCAGGGTTAAGGCTAGGGTTTCAGGGGTTAAAGGTTAGGGATAAGGATTAGGGACGAATGTACGTAGTCGACAGACACAACTGAGACACCTTATTATGATTTATCAAAGTCTTTATCAACAAAACATTTATTTTTCAATATTCTGGAGTTTATCATAATTCATACATAGTATTTTCTCTCTCTCTCTCTCTCTCTCTCTCTCTCTCTCTCTCTCTCTCTCTCTCTCTCTCTCTCATTGCATTCAGTTTCTGGCTGGCTGAGATATGATAGGGGCTTCCTCTCTCAGACTTCAGTGAGACAGTCTTTCTTTCGCTTCGTCTCTGTCCATCTCAGCCCCCCCCCCCCTCTCTCTCTCTCATTCTTTCTCTCTCCCTGTCTCTGTCTCTCTGTCTCACTATCAAGGCCAACCACATGCCGTTATTTGGAAGTGTTAAGTTACATTCAAATATTACATTAGAAATGAAATGTTGTGTGAGTAGTGGTGTGTTATGTACTCTGACTAAACCAAACAGCAGTGACTTTCATGAGTATGGAGGCTGTGAAACAAACCTTTTATTTCACTGTTAGTACAGTTGTACCAGAAGTGGAGAATTTTATGAATGCAATTTCTTTTTTTACTTCTATAATTTTTATCCCTCGATTTTGTAACCCTTTTTTCACCCGGTGCCAATTTGCTAAGTGATCCTGGGCACTACACTCCCCCCACCAGCCTAGGGAGGCCAGGGCCGAGCTCATGCCTCCTTCAATGCATGAGAGCCAACTGACCTTCTTGTCACCTGACAGGGGGGAGTTTCCCTGGTTGAACGTAGCGCGTGGAAGGAACACGTTATTCCAACCAGTTCCCTTCCCCTCCATCAGGCGCCCCGGCTGACCAGGGGGAGGCAGTATAGTGACCAGGATTACTACATGTTTTTGTGAGGGTATTAACTACCCTAGGAGACACGGGGAGAACATGCAAACTCCACACAGGGTAGGCCCTTTCGCCAACCCCACCAAGGGTATGGGCGCTGATGAATGCAATTTCTGTCTGGACGGCAACAGCGGGCCAGCCCTATAAACTGAAGTCATATCATCGTTTGGTCAGTTATTAATAACCTAATTCTGTGTGATAACTCTGTTCTTTGAAGTGAGCGGTCAGGATCTTTAAATGTAGTAACATTCCTGAGAATGGATTTGGGTCCAAATCGGCCACTGTTTTGCTATTGAAGTTTTTGCCAAGCCAATTAATTCCACAAACTCTAAAAACGAACTAGCCAATTGCAGCGAATCGTCCCTCCATTCCATTGTATGGAATGGCCTAACAACGCGCTAGCCAACCACAGAGCAATAATCACTCCAGGCTATGGGATGTACTGTAGTTTAACGCGTTTGATTTGCTGCCTTGGTCTGTCATCAGGTGTTGTGGTGTTGTTTGAGCCACACTGGCCTAAACTTCCACACGATGGTCAGAACGTAATCATCAGTCACCATGCCAAAGTGGGGTAAATACTAAATTATTTACAGAGTCCTACAAGTCCTGCCATGTATCAAGTATCTAAAGATTTGCTGTACTGGTGGTTACAGATGGGTAATATACAATATAAGGTGACCAGAAATGCAGTGCAATCAGGATAGCAACCTACTGTATGTTGCTTGCTATAATTTAGTCAATAATGTGGATGATTTGTCTGATATCTTACAAGATGAAATGACACCATTCAAAATGCAGCTGTATTAAAATATATCTGTGCGCCACATTTTTAGAGAAGAACTAATGGATGATAATTGGAAAGGCTAAGGCACAGTATTCCCTTGCTTAAATGCATTTGTTCAAGTACTGTACTTAAGTACAATTTTGAGGTCTTTTTACATTACTGGAGTATTTCCAATTTTCAGTACTTTAATTTCAACTCCACTATATCTCAGAGGCAAATATTGTACTTTTACTCCACTACAATTATTTGAAAAATAATAAACAAAACATACATTAACCACTTCAGCCATATATATATTTCGGCCATTTGAAAATCGCCGATCTACAAGCTCACAATGCGTCGCGATGCGACACATTGTGAGCTTGTAGATCGGCGATTTTCAAAAGATTAGTCTACCTTTTATACATTTGAAAACTTGTGCAGTACGACATTCTGCATAATGAGTACTTTCTACTTTTGGTACTTTAAGTACATTTTGAAAGCAATACTTTTGTACTTTTACTCAAGCAAATTTTGAATTCCGGACTTTTAATTGTAACAGAGTATTTCTACATTGCAGTGTTGATACTTTTACTTGAGTAACACATTTGAGTGCTTTTTCCACCACTGCACAAGAGGGACACAACTGCAGAGGAGCTGCACTCCTGCATGGTGCAGACAGCTATAGGACTCATATTCGGGTCTGTGATGTTGCTACTATACCTACGGCATGCGGCCTAGACATGAAGAAGCTTTATAGAATAATGGGATCTGATTGAATCCCAACTCACTGCAGATTAGTATTTGAGCGGGCCATCTGTAGTGTAACATTCTTATCTTGCTTGCCTCTCTATTTTCTACCCTTTTCACAGTGGGTGTTTAAAGACTGTCAGTGGATGAATGAGTGTTTAAAAACAGGAGAGGGAAAAAACAGCAGAAAGTGGCGTGGCATGGGTGTTTCACGAGTGCTGGCTAGCCCCCAAAACACACATTTTAGGTCTGTCAGTGGAGAATACCACCGTATCAACACGTACATGTTTTGATAGCTGCTGTAAGTGGTTGTTGATGTCAGGGTTGGTGAAATGTCATAGGATCCATGCAGTGGAATAGAGTAGGATACAATATGCAATATAGATACAAACATCATGGTAGAATACAACATAACAGACAAGATACAATAAATGCACAAATTGTTTATGGGTAAAAATTGGGCTCTGTATAGTTCAACACTGCTGGAATGGAACCAGATTTTATTTCCAAAATAACATGACATGTTAACTATCTCCATAATTAAATCCACTCTTATGAACTTGACTGCTTGATTTATAAAACAAAGTGTACCACTTAATAAGAGTATCTGAATCAATGATTTGAACAGAATGTGTGCCGATAGTGTTCCGACTAGTAACAACTCTGACTAGCACTGCTTTAGAACACAAAATCTATTGTAATAAAAATTGTAAAATTTAGTGTTGGGTAATGTCAAAATACAGTAGCTATGTTGCATTTTGTTGCGGCCAGTTGTGTAGCCGCTACACACTGGCCATCATCAGGTACTGTATTTTGGGTGGACGTTACCCAAAATACAGTTTATTCCCCAATACATCCCCCCTCTTTTTCCAACCCACACAAGCACAAACCAGCTCTACCATGGGCCATTAGCTGAAGAATGTTGAACAAAACAGTAATAACCACCCACTGCCTCGGTCGTGCCTGCCCAGCCAAATCAAATAACCCTCTTGCTTTTATGAGTGCCGGCCGCACTTTCTTTCTCTACACGCTTCTACGTTCCAGTGCCTCGTGTTGACTCTGTCGGAACAGACGGAACAACAGAGAGGAGTGATTTACACTCCCTGCATTGGAATTCCTTCACGAGCGAGCGGGACAGATGAAAAAAGAAGGGGAAAAAAAGAACGGGGAACCGATTTCTTAAGGGAAAGGGGGGGTTGAGTGATAAGGGCCTATTTGCGATAGGGATCAAGTAACGGGCCAACGCAATGGATCACAGGCAGTGGTAGACGAGAGTGAGAGTGAGAGAGGGGGGTTGAAATGAAGGCGAGAGCCAGGTATTATGCAAGAGCTGGGAGAGGCGATATCTGTCCAAACAGCGTGGAGGAGTTTATCTAGGGGGTGTGTGAGCATCTAGGCAGGGGTTGGAGCCAAACACCGCCAGGGGAATACAGAGCATGCAGGCTGTGACCTGCGGAGGTATGCTTCGGTCAGTTATTCCGTCTGCACCAAGTGTAAAGTTAATTGTTAGAATAGCAACGTAGAAGGTAATAGAAAGGTTTCTCCTTGCTCTCCCTGTCCCCCCTCTTCTTTTTCTTTTTCTCTCCTTGAAAACAACAAAAATGATGGAGCTCGCATAGAAAAACTAATTTCCCCCACTTCCTTACACCTGTAGACCTGTGATGTGACAATAACGTTGATTCTGATTCTGGTTGATTGATAAAAGACTTGAGCGGGGATAGTTGATATATATGGAAATTTGCGATTTGTTAAAGGAAAACTTTGCCAATTTCCACTAGGCCTTTACACTTCGTGTATAGGCCTATGCATTTTTGACAATAAAAATGTCAATCAATCAATCAATTGCAGAGTTTAATTGAATGACAATTCCATTTTTTACCTGCACTATGTGCATCACTTTCTATATAGAATATATGAACAATAATTGAATATATTCAATACATCCTAATATAATTTCTGTGCTGTGTTGACAGCCCTAGTATAGTATAGTTTTCCTTTACAATGTGTTTCATATTCAGATAAAGCTACATGAAAATAACCATTATTATAACCATAAGTAAGATCAAACACAAGTTAAACGCTACAACTTTTGTCAAAAAACACATTTTATTGGGAACTCACTTATTGTCCAGGGACCCACTTGAAATATCACCTGTGGGTGCCGGGACTTGGTTCAACATCACTGAGCAGTAGCTGTAATAATAAAAGCAGTGGTAGCAGCAGCATACTGGTTGAAGTATATGATATTAGAATAACAACCATGTTCTTGGCAGACCTTCTCTGAGAATTGTAATTACCATGCAAAGGTATTAAACACTTCAAAATATTCAAAATGTGACTTCACTATATAACCTAATTCTGTGTAATAGCTCTGTTCTTTGAAGTGAGTGGTCGGGATGTTTTTCGCTGAGTAAAATTCCTCAGAAAGGATTTAGGTCCAAGTCGGCCACTGTTTTGCTATTGAAGTTTTGCCAAGCCAATTAATTCCACAAATCCTTATTTGCTATTCGACTGTCCACCCCCTCTTCTCTTCCTGAAAGTGTCTTTTTAAACTGGCGACTGTCCAGATATTATGATCACTACTTTGGCAAAACAACTCACTTCCCCAAGAGTTACTTTTGTTCTATGGCCAACAAATTCTGAAGTATCTGTGACCTCAGTATATTGAAGTCATCCTCTAATGAGAAAACACATTACCGCAACTTTGGTATTCCTCTTTTCTTCTTACTCTCATACGTGGTTGTTTATTGGTTGAGTTTACCTTTGACATTTTAAAAACATCTCACAATTCCACTGTATAAAACTAAAATAACTCTTTCTAGTGTGTGTGTGTGTGTGTGTGTGTGTGTGTGTGTGTGTGTGTGTGTGTGTGTGTGTGTGTGTGTGTGTGTGTGTGTGTGTGAGTGCGTGCGTGCGTGCGTGCGTGCGTGCGTGCGTGCGTGTGCAAGTGATTCGCTATGTGCTTGTTCTCCCCAGCTGTTCTCCATTAGCCAATACAATCAATTAAGTCTTGTAAATTGGGCCTAGTCAGCATTGCTTGATCATCGAGTTTGTGTTAGTATCTCACCGTTACTTGTTCTTACAAGTAACGTACTGTACTGTGAGACAGGGGTGTAGCTGTGCCCACATGTGGTACTGGGCAGAGAAAGGGATTCAGATTGTGGCCTCGAAAGTATGCCTGCGTTCAAAGAAGTTAGCAACTCACATTACACTACCATCCGTGTCCTGCTGACATTTGCTATATAACAACAAATGCAAACTCTGCATGTCTGTGAGTCTGCATATCTCTCTTTCACGTATCCAGAGAACCGTCCGACCCGTCAACTTCAAACTCTCCTTGTGGTGAGGATCCAAAGGGGTGCCGTGCCCGGTGTGAAGTCGGTCGGATCAGTGGTTCTCCTCCCTCCCTAAAAAAAATATTAATTATTAATCTGCAAATCCCCATATATGGAGATCTCTGATGTCATCAATATGATGTCATAGTAAAGATGTCATAGACTGGCCTCCAAGTACTAGGATAATGGGTACTGCACAAAGTACTCTGACAACGTGAACAGTGGGTATTGCATAACCGGAGGGGCATATGCGATCCCAACGGGCATCGTCCCCTGGTCTTATCTATGGGTGTGTTCCCGAACGGGAAGTTCGGATCAGTTGTCCTGTACCAAGAATCCAAATATGAGTGTCTGTGTCAGAGAAAATAATAATACCTGGGCACTTCAGGAGAGACTACCCAAATAAAATATACTGGAGCACTCGACTGGTCTGCTTTATTGTTTTTTAGGGGTGACTTTCGTCTTCCTCGAAGAAAAGTGCCGCGCTTGTAGATCTGCTATTTTTGAATAGCCAAAGTATAAAATAATGGTTATTGTTCAAATCTAAAATGACACAGATATGTTCCCGGATTGAATGGGTTAACACTGAGGAGGATTTTACTGTTTAAATGTTCCCTACAGTCTGCTGCAACTGTATCCTGTCTGCTTTCCTGTATTTGAGACATTGGACATTGATGATTAATAATGAAACGTTATTTTGTGAGGCTGGGCAGAGAGGGTAGTGAGAGTGGATGACTTGTGACAGGGGTTGTGAGGTAGATTCAGACCTGTGATGTTTTGTACGCATGTATTTTTAGGTTAAAACTAAACGTTTCTTCTTTTTTTTTACGTTTGATTGATTGAATACTTTATTAACAGTTTGCAAATAGTACAGTGGTACGATTATACATGCTAAACGGATAACACAGAAAAACACTATTACTATCTGTATTCTGATAGTAATCATAGAGTGTTCAGTAACAGGCACAGTGACAGGCCTCCCTGTCTCTCCAGCTCTTTAGTGAACACAAATGGGTGGGTCACCAATTTCATCCAATCAGAAGAGATTAGCAGTACCGATTTATTTATCAGCTTGAATTTTATAGTATTCCAGTTCCAGATACCAAATAAGTATCTGCTTATTTATTTCATCACTTCCAGTTTCACTATCCAGTATCCTGATATCTCTCTCATGCCCCTGTTACGGAACACAGCTATTTAACACAAAACATATCACTTACAGCACCTTTAAATGATACAGTACATTTAGCACTCAACTGTCTGGACCGCAAAACCCACATTGCAAAATAATGTGTATTAATATTTGAAATGTTTCTTTCAACACATACAAAACATAGCCAAAGATTGAATTTGAAAAAAAACATTTTAAACTCTGGAAATACATTTTTTTACAAATGAATTCTTGAAACATTTTGCCAACTCAAATATGTCATTTTTTACATGTAGCAATATATAGCAAAAGATATTCTTATACCAGGCTTTGTGCATGTTTGGAAAGATAGATTTTTTTTTTGCTTTATGGGGAACGATCAGAAAGAAACTGGTACAGTTTCAACGTGTAGTTTCAAAACTGTACAGATGTCAATGAGAAAATAGACATTTTGATAAACTTGGCTTTTGTAGACAGTCAACTTGTGGCCATAAATCATAAATGTGACAAAAGTGAAATGTCAGTGTGTTGTTGTGCTTGTATCCCAGTGGAGTCACATGTCAGAGTTTTCAGTGAAACTTGACTTTTGCCACAGGGTGTTTGAACAGTGTCATGCATGGCTGTGTAGGTGTAGGGATATAATGATGTCTACTGCACACACTCACACAGACGCGCACGCTCACACACACACACACACACACACACACACACACACACACACACACACACACACACACACACACACACACACACACACACACACACACACACACACACACACACACACACACACACACACACACTACAACCTAACTATAACGTGAGGTCTGAGGTCCACGTGAGGTCTGATCATATAAGAATAGCCATGGAAATGCATGTTGCTCTAGGAGTGCACATTCATCAAATGAAGGCACACCAAACTGTGATGTAGATCTAAAGCCATTTGGGATTTCTACAGGAATATTCAACTTATTGT
Organism: Gymnoscopelus microlampas; assembly: GCF_963454915.1. Classification (NCBI taxonomy): domain Eukaryota; kingdom Metazoa; phylum Chordata; class Actinopteri; order Myctophiformes; family Myctophidae; genus Gymnoscopelus; species Gymnoscopelus microlampas. The sequence goes on from NC_139942.1 coordinate 19,341,854, forward strand.
TACTGTAAATATTGTTTTATGTTATTTATGGAGATTTCAAATGAGAGGTGGGGGGGGGTTTAGGGGTTAAGTGTCTTGCTCAGGGACACCTCAACACATTGCCGGAGGCCGGGAATCAAACCTGGGATCTTTTGTTTCCTGGGGCGGCCTCTCCACCCATTCGGCTGTGGCCTGCTGTACTGTATGTAAAAAAAAAGACACATGTTGTGTACTACAGTACACAAACTACACACTGTAACACATTTATGCTACAAGGACAACAGCACCTCACATACAACATACCACAACATACCATACCATATACCACGCTCCATGCACACACATTGAGTGTCTAGTGTTTGCAATGACTAACATGCTTATAACAGTTTCTCTTCCCCAGACAGACAGACACACGCACGCACACACACACACACACACACACACACACGCACACGCACACGCACACACACACTTCACCAACAGCCAACCCACGTGCTTCAGAGTAGAATTCATACCCTGATGTATCCTTGAGACTTAATGGAGTGACAGTGACGTCTCCCGCAACTATTTCATTGCACACACGGCAAGGACACGGCGCAAACAAAAACAACATATCCTTGAATCGGCAGTCCAGAATTCCACTCTCTCCATTCTAAATAGAAACCACTGGGATGTTGGACAAGTCAGTAAATGCAATGTTTTGTTCCAAAACGAGAACAAAATTCCCATTTAATGGGGAAAAAACAAACTTGACACCTGCCCTTACAAAAAATGATTGCTTGCATGAAAGCCCAAGTTCATTCTTGCTGAATGTTCTAGCTGAGTTACCGCCAGTGAAGTAAAAACATCTATTCAGCACCTTTATTTACAAAATAGGCACAGTATATTTCAGAGGTATAGTTTTCAACATCAACAATACAACAAAAAAAACATCTCGCCTGCCCTAAATGTAATTCCTGGGGACGCTACTGCCTAAGGTGACCACACACTGTATCGGCCATCTTAGCGTCCTTTCCAGACAAAATGTCCATATCATAGTATAAACGTGGCAAAAGCGTAAGACTTAAGTCATTCAGTGTGACAGGGTGACCGTCTACGAGCTGATCTACGCCATTGGAGGCTATGACGGAATTCTGACAGTCTCCGAAATATTATTACTTTGACAGTAGTACAAATCTGACCCTTATGTCACTTAAAAATAAATGGAAGGTCGTTGTCTGTGTGGACAGAAACTGCTACTTTCAGCAGAACAATTACTGTTACAATTATACCATGTGTTAAATAATGGGGAATTAGTCAAGGTCTGCTAGTCTACTGTATGTGCAGATACTGCAGACAGTTTCATGAAAAATGGCATGTACTGTAGATATTATCAGCTCCTTTTGGATAATTTACAGCACTTTGATGTCCTCCTCTGCCTAGTCAATACCCAGTCAAAATATACCTCCTTTCCTTTTTTGGGGGTTTGGTTCTCTTGAGGTAAAACATTGCCCCAGGCAATGGCATACATCAGTTGATGTATAGTATGTCATAGTCACTGTGTGTCAGGGAGACTCAATTCAACTCACACAGTCTGAAGAGGAGGATAATCACAATGCTTTTTTTCTCTCCCTCTTTTCTCTTTTTTAGAGTAACCAATTATTTTGACCCCTTTTATCTCCCAATTTTATCATTGTGCCAATCAATTCCTCCCACTGCTGTTGTACCCTACTGGCTCACCTGCCCGTAAGGAGCCCTCACTGTGAGGACATAGCTCCTCCATCACACTTGAGTCCTCTCGTTCAATCATTCCCTGCTGACAGGTGCCGCCCCAGCCTGTAGGAGTAGATCATTCTCCCCGCCCGGCTTCACTGCAGTCGGATTAGAACCCCTAGCCTAGACTCGGTGGTGGTGGGCCAGCACTTTACCACTGTGCGTCACCCAAGTGGCCATTTTAAATTTGCACAGTGTGACATTGTCATGATTGCATAAGATGGCGAAAATTGTACCGTGCGCAAGCAACGGCAATCAGCAGTGGGGATTCGCACATGTGCAGCGCCATGTAAAGACGTAGGTTTGAGGATGTCCCAAAAGGAACAAACGAAGAAAAAAAAATGTTGCTCTTCTACACACATTTAATCGACCCTTTGCAGTACCATATTTAAGTTGGACCACTATTTTTGAATTTGTTGACATAACAATGCATAGAAGGCAGAAAAAGGCAGACGCAAGCGAGCCGGCTCCCGTGGCTGAAAGTGGAGTTAGCTTGGCTGCTGACGATTCCGGTGGAGAACAACATGTTGTGCAACAGGCTATCGAGTCCTTGAAGCAAGAACTGTTTGAAAAAATAGAGGCAAAATCGAAAGCCCAGTCCACGGAACTCAAGAAACAGATCTCGCAGATTCGGGGGGAATTCCGAGCCGCGGTGAAACTAGCGGAGGAGAAAGTCACAGAGTCTGTGGGCAGCATTATCCGAGGTGGAGAAGAAAGTCACGGAGGCCGTGGGCAGCATGTTCGAGGTGGAGGCCGGTATGAGTTGCCATTCCGACCTGATTGAAACCATGCTGTTAGAAATGAACGCTATGAAAGAGGAATTAGTCACTTTGAGGGACCGTTGCGAAGATTTAGAACTCACATCAGCAGCAGTATGCCGCTTACGCGTTGTGAGAAAGTGCAGAGGTTCAATGCATTGTCAATGGCAAGGAGCGACCGCCGCTTTCACAAATAATGCCTTGATAAAAGTTTAACTTTGCCACTGCCGGCATGTGGCGAGACAGAGCGGCAGCCAACCAACAGACTGCCGTTGTCTGAACTAGGTGTGGATTACTGTAGGTATTCAAGCGAAGGTAACAAGGGTGTTTCAATCGTTTTGTGCACACACGTTTTAGCGTAAAAACGGAGCAATAAACGCTGCTGGTGTGAAATCGTCCAAGCAGGTTGAGGGTTCTCTGTCTTGCTCAATGAAACAGACATGTGCTGAGGGCATATAGTGGATGTGATGTTTAAGATCACCACAACACCCCAACGGTTGGTGCTTTAAAAAAGAAAACACAAAGCAGGCAGCGTTTTTTCACTGTCCATTGTTCACTGCTTGGCTGAAATCCTCAAAAAAAATGTTATGCTGTTTTATTGAAGTGACAATGATCAATAATGACTGATGTTGTAATTAAGGCCTCAGAGCAGCGTCCGTTTGACGTTAGAATTTTAAGTAGACGGAGGGAGTGGGCACAACAGCGCCAAAAGCCTCTCAATCAAGTGTGTGTACGTCTGCACGGCGGCACTGTCATGTCATCCATCTTCATTTTGGGGACGATTTCTTCCCTGCTCTTAGCGCTAATGTGCTTTTATCATTGCTCACTGTTCTACACTGTGTGTCAATAAAGCCCATTGTATTCTAAGTCATCCATACAAGCTGGGTTTGACAAAAACGCCCATTGCAGCATGTTTTATCCTAAATGTTTGCCAAATCTAAGTACTATAAGTGTTGCTTTCTTCAGCCTTTCTACCTCTTTAACCTTATCCTCGCCCATCTGTCTGTCTCAGTCTATCTATCACTATCTGTCTCTCTCTCTTACCCCCCTTTCTCTCACCCTCCCATCTGTCTCTTTCTCTGTATCTGCCTGACTGTCTGTTTTTGTCTGTCTCTCTCTATAGCCGTCCCTATCTGTCTGTCCCTCTATCACCGAAAATAGCCGTTCTACCAAGCTCACCCACGTTGTGAGCTTGGTAGATCGGCTATTTTCCTGCGCGACACTGACATGCGACTTAAGTATAAATCGGACATCATTACCGTCTCACAGGCCAATTATAATGACTGATGATCAGTGTGCAATATGAGCCCCCTCGCTTTCCTGTATTTCTCCTCTGTACTTTCCATTAATGCGTAAATACCTTTAGAAAACAATGCAAACACAATTAACAGGGGAGTCTCTCATTTTACATGCAACACATTACACAACTATTATGCGCTCACTGATTGACTTGGTGAAAGAGACTCCATTGCTGTCTGTCTCTCTGCTGCCATGCATTGCCCTGACTGACAGCTCCCCCCACCCTAGCCTAGGGGCCTGTAGACAGAGAGCAGACTATTCATATTTTGAATACATCAGGATTTCAGGCGATCATCTCCAAAGCTTCGTTTTTATTATTGCGAGTAAGTCCTTTTGTGAGGTCTAATGTGTGCTGTGTGAGCAACAACCAAACCAGATACCTTGCACTTCTACTAGGGCCCGATAACTTGATTGTGACTGTAGAAGTAATGAATTTGTCCTGATTAAGGCCAAGTAGGCTGAAATGTTGGTATTGTTCATGCAACTTGACATGATTAGTTCAAGAGTTGAGTTACATGGCTCATCGCCTTTCGTTCCAGGTAAGGTAGTCAGTATTAGCTCATTTGGGTGCCTGGCTGGCAGTGAGTTTCAGCCCAAGTTGTTGGTTTTGATATTTTCAGCCTGCTCTGGTGGACACATCTACAGACAGAGTGACACACAACACACAGACAGCCTCATGCCCTCATCACAATAGTTTAGCACTCGCTTTGCATGGCCTAATTGAGGTATTATCCCTTTTTTAATGTAAGTGATACCCTCCAGGTGTACCTAATTATTACCATAAATTAGTTGAGTTGTAGCAGGTTCCATATACCAATGTTATTTTTGTTATTCTAGTTGTCTTGTACATTGGAAATTGTATGAATATATTTATTATTGATTTTATTTGATTTCTGCTCTATCAATTTTCTCTCCACGCAGCACTCAGTTTAGTTTACACACATTTACACTCAAAGGACCACAATGGAATAATGAGCTTTATTGTATTTTATTATTATTTATTTTACATTTGACAGATACAGTATGTACAAATATATGTTAATGCATAAGCATTTTGTCAATAAAGATCAATCAATCAAACCACAGCATACAGGCAAAAGCTTCATCTTGGGATAGTGCATCCCAACTGCACAGCAACAATCATTTTAATCTGTTAGCGATCTGTGCTGCCCAGTACTTTGTCAAAGCCCACCTTGAATCCCACTTCTAGACAGTGTATTGATCTGTAACTTGTCTTAATTTTTGTTGTAATATTTGCACTCAGCGTTTGTCTATCCTCCCCTTTACATCGCTATAAGTTCTTCTTTTTTTTATCTGCCAAAAACATTGTACAATGTTTTGCACTTGTAGATCCATGACTGTTGCTGTTTGTTGCGGGTGTTGTTTGTTCTTGGTAGATGAACTTCCTGTTGTCACTTATCATAATGATCTAACAGATGCCATACAGACGATCCTCTGGTTTATCTGCTCTTGTTTGACAGCTGGGACAATGTTTTCTCCCTAATTAGGTTCAGGAGCAGAACATACTTCTTCCCCTCTCGTATCTTGCCAATTATATTGGATTCACAATGAAATGTGTGTGTGTGTGTGTGTGTGTGTGTGTGTGTGTGTGTGTGTGTGTGTGTGTGTGTGTGTGTGTGTGTGTGTGTGTGTGTGTGTGTGTGCGTGTGCGTGTGTGTGAGCACGTGTGTATATGTGTGTGTGAGGGACAAAGAGAGGGCACCATAGTGAGTTCGCTTGTGCAGGTGTTTGTGTGTGTGTGTCTGTGTGTGAGAGGTGTGTAAGTGAGCTTGCGTGTGTGTGGGGGGATTGGGGGTGCATGCATACATGCACAGTACATGTGCATGCGTATGTGTGAGACAGAGAATGTATTCCTGAGTGTGTGTGTGCGTGCGTGCATGTGTGTAATCGTGTGTATGCAATCCCACAGCTAAACTGGAGCCTGCTGCAGAATGCCATATCGCTCATTATGAATAAAAACATTGACTAAATGTAAATTACAGTGCACAATATAAAGGGCCCTTTTGGTCTTCTTAACTAATCAGCAAATTGCTCATTTGAATTGCAGATACGCTGCATCTCTGAATCAGCAGAGTCAGGTCTGTGTGAGTCGTCCGCATTATGTTTGACTTGTCAAAGGCATGACAGGTGCACTTACATAGTACAGACGTCCCTATTTGGGGCATGCCATTAATTATTTCAAATTATTTGGAAATTAGTACATCTACTGAAATCACACCGCAATCCATCGTGACACGTTGTGAGCTTGTAGATTGCAATTTTTTTTTGACGTTTGAAATAGGGCTTAAATGGATATTTCACTTTAAAAACAAATGTAGTTCATTTTGTCTTCTACTCAGGCTTTTGTGAGCCCCCAGAGTTTTTAAGTTGCTTGATTCAGTATTTAGATATTTGATATTAATTTTGTCAGACACGCCCCCTTCCTATACCAACCCATTATAACTTTAAACTCAATTTTTAACATGTTATATTCATCAAAAACACTCGTCCTTGGTTCTGGAGACTCATCCTGTCCTTCTAATACGTGAGGGGGCCGTGTTTTTTCGATTACTTTTTTCATTTATTTAAAACATTTTTTTTATTGTATTTAATTCTTTTCATTTTCCAAAACATTTATTAAAAATAAATTAAAAAAGTAATTGATTCTGGTTCTGGTGACTGATGTTGTCCTTCTAATACGTGAGGAGACCGTGTTTTGGAAAATTAAAAGAATTAAATACAATAAAAATCTTTTTTTGAATAAATGAAAAAAGTAATCGAAAAAACACGGTCTCCTCACGTATTAGAAGGACAACATCAGTCACCAGAACCAAGGACGGTGTTTCCGATGAATCTAACATGTTTAAAATGGAGTTTGAAGTTACAATGGGTTTGTTTAGGAAGGGGGCGTGTCTGTTAAAATGAATATCCTGATAGGATGGCAGGTTGAATAAGGCTGACCTGACTAAAGTACAGCGTAATGTAATCCACACAGGTGTAGCTACAAATAAGTAATAATACGATTAGTAATGGATGTGTTGGATTGTGTGAATGTGGGAGCATTGACCAGTGGCACACCAATGGCTCTGGGCACACATACATCTAATACACCCATTATTGATTGTATTAGCTGTGTTGCATACTAGCCTCGCTAGTGTTATTAATCTGCTGCAGTTGAACTGGAAAGCAAACTAAATTAGTCAAGGTTCATGCCCCTTTAAGTGGTTAAGTACACTTGCACAAGCACCCATGATGCACTAACAGGTTGCCCTCATGCCACCCAGTAACTCTCTCTGTCTCTCTCTCTTTCTCTTTCTCTTTCTCTTTCTCTCTCTCTCTCTCTCTGTCTCTCTTTCTCTCTCACTCACTCGTACTCATGGATTCACTCACAAGCGTGATCTGTATCTCTGTCTTGTTCTCTCTCTCACACACTTCCCTCACAACGCTTGGAAAAATAAACACAAACATACCCTCACAAATACACACTTGCACACACACTCACTCTCTTCTTTCACTCCCTCTCTCCCACACACAGGCACACGCATGCACGCACGCACGCACGCACGCACGCACGCACACACACACACACACACACACACACACACACACACACACACACACACACACACACACACACACACACACTCACACTCACACTCACACACTCTCTCTTCTCTCTCTCTCTTCTTTCACTCCCTCCCTCTCCCTCACACACACACACACACACACACACACACACACACACACACACACACACACACACACACACACACACACACACACACACACACACACACAGGTGGTAAGCATGCTGTGTTTGTCTTGCGCTGGAAGAGAAATGAGCATACAGAGATAAGGAGCTCCGATCCTCCGACTGTTTGTTTACGTCTTTATCACAGCGATCTGATGCTCTGAGTTTCACTCATTCAAACAATGACAGATGGCTTCTTGGAAATGTCTTCCCCCTCTCTCCTTCTCCTTCTCCTTCTCCTTCTCCTTCTCTTTCTCTCTCTCTGTTTACCACCCTCCTGAATTATGACACTGTTTGACCCCAAATAAGTTGAAAATGTAGGTGAAGGCTTTATAGGAAAATAGTGTGTATCAATATAATAGTAACTAGAAAATGTGCTCCCCGGAGCACAAGTCTCCGCCAGCAGACTTGTTTTGGGAATGTTGGGAATGCCTGTGGAGGGAGTAGCATCTCTTCTTATTGGTGTAATCTGCTCGTTGATGTTGCCTTCTGCTCGTTGATGTGCCTTCTTTTCCTTTCGATGTTCTTTACAGACTCTTGTACTTTTTCTTCCAGAGAATGTAGCTGTGTCATGTTGTCAGCATTTGTGGCTCGTCTTTGTTTTTTGTCATTTAGGGATTCAAGGCATTGCGCCTTTGCTTCTTCATGAGGTTTCAGACGATAATTTCCTGCTTCTTCAGTTTGCATTGTGTGATCTCAGCTGTGATCTCAGCTGTGATCTCAGTTTGTACTGGAAAGTACTGTTCCTGACTGTTCCTGAGCACAAGTCTCCGCCAGCAGCGGGACTGCTAATATCTCCTGACTAAATGTTAGCTTGGCTGATGGCACTGATGTCACTTCGAAACATGCACCGCAATGTTTCGAAGTGATTCACCTATTTATAGGTATGTATTTCGTCATGCGTCTCGCTAGCCAATCAAAGCACACCCTTTCAACATATTGTCACGTGTCATGTGAAGCTTGACCAATGTTAGCTTGGCTAGGGGGGGGACACAGCGAAAATCAAACGAAAACATACTCTCCACCATGCCTTCGGCCTGGCGGAGACAACAATAAAATATATTTTTAGCGGCGCTAGCCGCTCTATACCTTTAGGTATAGAGCGGATATTAGCCCTCTATACCTGGCTTTTGCGTCAACGTTCTGATTGGTCAGGTCCGTCAACGTTCTGATTGGTCAGGCTCGCCAACGTTCTGATTGGTCAGGTCCGTCAACGTTCTGATTGGTCAGGCTCGCCAACGTTCTGATTGGTCAGGTCCGTCAACGTTCTGATTGGTCAGGCTCGCCAACGTTCTGATTGGTCAGGTCCGTCAACGTTCTGATTGGTCAGGCTCGCCAACGTTCTGATTGGTCAGGTCCGTCAACGTTCTGATTGGTCAGGCCCGTCAAGGTTCTGATTTGTCAGGCAAGGGGACTATTCATGACATCACTATGATGTCAAGGTTTATTTTTTATTTCCTCATGTTTTTTTTAGATGGTTTATATAAACTGTAAAAGTCCGGAACATAAACACTCTGGGTACAGCTTATAAATTGTATAGATTATTTCATAACACATACATATCTTTCTGGTACCACATTTATACACACGCACACACAAAGTTTATTTTTTAGGTACCCACTCTATCAGCTATGACAGATCAGTTTTTGCCACTTACCTTGGAATGCATTTGGTGATTCGCTTCCAATGGCACTATTTAGTGCCACTGGAAGCCTTGAAATAAATGTACAGAGATTTAATATTGTTTCTCTAGTAGAAACACATATCTATGACAAAATATATCAAATGCGCCGCTACCTTCACACAGGTGTGATTTTTTTTTTAATAAAGAGCTTGTGAGCCATATACACGTGGCTCCAGTGTGGATCTCGGACTCCAGCCAGTGTCAGTGTCGAACGTCAGTTTTTTATAACGTCACTCTAGCATATCTTTTACGTATGACACCAAATTTGGGCAAGTCTCAACGCAAACAGAACCCCATAGACTTCCATTATAAAAACAAAGGGAAATATGTGTGAAAAGAGGTACTTCTGTGGGCCTACTGGCAGTGTGCACTGCTCGATCCAGTGGTTTACGAGATGAGTGCAGGGCACACAGACAGACCCTCTTATAGATGGCTACAGACTCCAGAGCCACGCCATAAAAACAACATGGGGTCTAATAATGGCTTTGACTTCCCCCCATCTGTAGATTTTCACAGCATTTTACAGTAGGAAAGCTGAGAGGGAGACAGTGCAGGAGAGAAAGACAGTACGGAAGTGAGACAGAGTGTGTAGAGGAGACAGGAAAGCTGAAAGAGATACAGTGTAGGAGAGACTACAGAATCAGGTGCACAATTGTTCTGTATTTAATTGTGATGCTTTGTATGGTCCAGTTAATTAATGTGAACCTTTCAGTAATATTATTTATAAAGATGCGTCATTATCAGTCCTCAGGCCATTATTAAGGCTAGGTGATTTTAAATCTCATGGTTATTCGCAGAAGACATTCTTTTTCCCCAATAGGCACATACTTGACAAGCTCTTAGATTTTTGCTATTGAAATGATGCTCTCATACAGTGAGCCTAATAACGAGTACAACAGCAAAGTAAGCTTGAAGTTCCTTGATCAATAAAAGAAAAAAAAAGAAAAAAGAATATAGTCAAAGGGTCAAAACCAGAGTGGCCAGACAACACATGCGACAAATATTCCTGTGTCCCAGCTAGTATTCTAAGCAGGGACACCAAAGGCATAATTGCTAGAGCTTGTTTTCTCAATGACATTAAGTCCCTAAGTGGACAGGTTAGCTAGAATGAAAGCCAGCAGTACCCTTGAGAATCACTCCTCTAGAATATTTCCAGTTTGCGCGTGTGCAAACATGCATGCACACATTCAGTACACGCAAACTTTCTTACACACACACACACACACACACACACACACACACACACACACACACACACACACACACACACACACACACACACACACACACACACACACACACACACACACACACACACACACACAGAAACACCCACAAAGCCTCACAGTCTCTATCTCTCTCTCTCTCTCTGACAGACACACACACACACACACACACACACACACACACACACACACACACACACACACACACACACACACACACACACACACACACACACACACACACACACAGAGCCGCCCTTCTGTCTTGTCTCTCAGAGAGTCAGTGAAGCGTCTTTTATCTCGCACGCTGGTGAACTTCCACCCGGCTATCTAGTACTTTTCATTAGAAGAGTTTATGAACTTCATGCATGTGTCCGTTAGGACTAAAACAAACAAAAAACAAGTGTGTGTGTGTGTATGTGTGTGTGTGTGTGTGTGTGTGTGTGTGTGTGTGTGTGTGTGTGTGTGTGTGTGTGTGTGTGTGTGTGTGTGTGTGTGTGTGTGTGTGTGTGTGTGTGTGTGCGCACAAGCGTGCGTGCAGTGGTAGTAACAAACTAAGTAAATGTTTTGAGTATCGGTACTTTACTTGAGCATTAAACATTTTGGAAAGAAGTATGAATGAACCACTTAATCCATGTTTCAAATATAGTGAAAATAGCAGATCCAAAAGCTGTGAATGTGAGCTTGTAGATCTGCTATTTTAATTATCTTATATTTTTGGAACGTTTCTGGAAAATCGTTATTTTTTTATGTCAAAATTGCAATTGCAGTGATATTAAAAAAGAAAATGTGCTTTGTAATTTGTGCTTTTGAATACTTTCAAATATTTTTTAAAAGCATGGACTTGTCAATACTTTTTAAAATCAAACTCAAGTACACATTTTACAGAGCAACTTTCACTTGTAGTTGAGTAATATTTGACAGGGGGCATCTATAAGTTGACTAAAGTACTGAGTACTTTGAGTACTCAGTACTGAGTACTTTGTCCACTACTGTGTGTGTGTGTGTGTGTGTGTGTGTGTGTGTGTGTGTGTGTGTGTGTGTGTGTGTGTGTGTGTGTGTGTGTGTGTGTGTGTGTGTGTGTGTGTGTGTGTGTGTGTGTGTGTGTGTGTGTGTGTGTGTGTGTGTGTGTGTGAGAGACATGGATGTGTTCATGAACATGCTGTATGAAATCCATTTGTGTTCTGCCTCGCAGTACACTCACACACACACACACCACATTCAAAATCCAATTACGTTGGAGCTGTGGGATTTCAGCCCCCCATTCCAAACGGCTTTGAGTGTCTGCACATCATCCGCAACGCTAGACAGATGACAACAAGATTATGGCCATGAGCAGTGCATTTGTGGTCTGCCAGATGATAGCTTATTATTAGTGCAGGGGGGAGAGAGAGAGAGAAAGAGAGAGAGAGTGGGAGAGACACAGAAAGAATGAGTGACCATGACATGTGTCATTTGATCTAAGAAAGAAATGGTGTGGAATGCCTTTTTTTTCTCTCGTGACATTTTATTGTCCGTATGAAATCGTGCGTGTGTGTGCGTGTGTGTGTGTGTGTGTGTGTGTGTGTGTGTGTGTGTGTGAGTGTGAGAGAGAGAGAGATAGAGGGATAGAGAAAAGAGAGATCTCTGGTTATGTTGAAAATCGTTAAATTGAAATTTTCACATAAGAAAAGGCTAAAATACAAGCTTAATACACTTAGAGGCACAAAAGAAGGGTGACACGTTCCCACAGAACAAAATCTGGTGGAAAAGTTGACTTGAAACTTCGACTTACATACCTTCTCAGATTGTTTTACAATTTAACAGTGAAATAAGTTCCTGATCGACTGTAAAATAGCCCATTACTGACACATGTGTACAGTAGGTGGAACAAGGCAGATTTTAAAATGCAGTTAGTTATGAAGTGTAGTTCATTTGACTTAAATGTTGGAGTGGACCGCTCACTGAATGGAAACTACAATCCCTGCCAAGTGGGGTCAACCACAGTGCTTCAGTTCAATTGCTTGACGCGGCTGACGCCTGGTCAAAGTTTGCCAATGTTAAACTCAACGCCCAGGACACGTTGAAAGCATTGCGTCAAAATGCCTCAACAGCACACTACACCTACTTTCTCCCATAGAATGAAAGTGAATGGGACGCTGACACTTCTGACTCGCACGTGTGACCGTGCCCTTAGACTTGTTTATTGAACACCACTCCACCAAGTTCTGCACCTCTTTCCTGTATGCTGTCTCGTCGCCCTCAGAGATCAGCCCCAATCACTGTTGTGTCATCATCAGAGTACCTTGTGATGGTGTTTGTGGTGTAGACGTAGATCGGTACACAGTGAATAGAGGGTACTCAACATTCAGCCCTGTGGAGCACCAGTATTCAGTTCATTCAGTTCATTCTTAGCTCATCATTGTTATGCACATCATTGTTACCCAATGTATAACGATGAAGGAAAGCAATTCTCCCATTACATAATTTTTTCCAATTATTTCTTATTGGTGACAAGTTCAGCGTGACGGGTACTGTCTGTTACATACAATATTATCACCATGTTTTGCCCTTTTGCTTTTTCAATGAAAATACAAAAAAAAAATATAGCTGCAAGCAGCGATAATACGGGGCCAGGAGAGAGAAAGAGAAATGATAATTCCTTTAACAGGTCAGTTCATGAAAGTCCTTGCGGTCTTGTTTCCAATGAGGGCCTGTGAGCAATTAGGTCAGGGACAAATTTCATCGACACATTTGCTGACCTGGCCTGGAATCGTACCTGGGTCAACCAGAGCCTCTGGCTCCCTAACCACTCAGCTATGGCCGACCCTGAGAGAGAGAGAGAGAGAGAGAGAGAGAGAGAGAGAGAGAGAGAGAGAGAGAGAGAGAGAGAGAGAGAGAGAGAGAGAGAGAGAGAGAGAGAGAGAGAGAGAGAGAGAGAGAGAGAGAGAGAGAGAGAGAGAGAGAGAGAGAGAGAGAGAGAGAGAGAGAGAGAGAGAGAGAGAGAGAGAGAGAGAGACATGGAAACGGAATAGATTGAAGATAGAAACGGAATAGATTGAAGAGACAGACATGGAAACGGAATAGATTGAAGAGAGAGAGAGAGCCATGGAAACGGAATAGATTGAGTCATGTTTTTTGCAATTCAACTTAAATGAGTCTGCATCAAGTGAGGCTTGAACCGGCAACCTTGCGATCGTGAGGCACTCTTAGGTAGCTGCAACACTACCTATAGTGCTATAGCTTTGTCCAGGCTGATATTGTCTGTTGAGGATCACAAACTCTTGCCTTCTGTCATGACCCAAGCCCCTGTTTCACTAACACAAAGATCACTCGTTCACAAACCATTTACCAATGAAGAAATTGTACATCTCCTCAGAACCAAAACTAGTGAAAGTAGCCGATCTACAAGCTCACAAACCATTAAAAGTTGTCAGATTGTACATCGGCTATTTTCACAATGAAGTATGTTATACATTGAAAAAACATACTCTCATTGCTATCTGAAAAGTTGTGAGATTGTAGATCAGCTGTATGTAAAAAACACTGAATTAAGTATTTCATGTTATCTTTAACAATTGCAGATGTATTCATTGATAGTCATGTTGTGTGAAATGCAACTTAGATGAAGTCTGCACCAAGTGAGGCAAGAACTGGTGACCTTCAGGTTGTGGGGCACACATTTAAGCGAGAAGCCACCAACAGACAAGAACCTGTGAAAGGAGATCACACAGATGATACAGTTTCACGCAAATAGCTGAAAAATCCTGGCTTTAAGTGTTTTTCAAACTGCTCAAGATTGCGGACAATCTAAGGGCGGTGCTTACTGGTCAACGTGATAGATGTGTTCCTCATTAGTCAAGGCACATGTGTAAGCAGGTCTAATGGCTGTCGGCCAAACGAGGCATGACTTTTGCCTGTTTAAAGTTTCAATTTTCAAAAAATTGCTATAGCGCCCCCGTTTGACCAATTGGAGTAAGATTGGTTTCAGTGATATTTGGAATGGCCCTTTACATTTCTGCAAAGTTTCAAAGAATGGTAAGTCTGCATGTATGTGTTAGGGGCAGATGAATAATTGTCATAAAACTGCAATATTCATTGGCTCATTAAAGCTTCATTTTTTCACTTATGGAAGATATTTTGCAAACGTTTTTTGGTATAGGTCCAAAGTTCATGTGTAAAAAGTTTCGTGCAGATTACTCAAAAATCCCAGGAGGAGATAGGTTTTAACTGTTTTTCATATAATTCCAAATGGTGGGAGATCTAAAGGTCAGAGGTCAAAAGTCAGAGTGTGAAAGTTGTTCAGCATGAGGAGACGCATGTGTGCATCGAAGTTTCATGGCTGTAGGTCAAACACGGCATGAGTTGTACCTGTTCAAAGTTGGCATTTTTCAATTGAGTGCTATAGCGCCACCTTTTGACGAAAGATTGTGAGAATTATTTCTTGATCGTTTTTCATGACCATCTATCATATGGCCGAGTTTCATAAAAAGCGACTGCACGGTTCAGCCAGAACTGCCAAAAGTGGCAGAAGAAGAAGAAATGGAATAATGCGAATAACAATATGGGTCCATGCTGGAAGCCTGGCCCCATAAAAAAAAAAAACAGACGGCAAAATAATAGACCATACCCTAACACTCAAAAAGGAGTAAAACTAATACTACTACTTCTAGTACTACTGCTACTACTACCACTTGTAGTGCACTACTACTACTACTACTACTACTACAACTACTACTATTACTACTACTACTACTGTTAGTGTACTACTAGTAGTAATACTACTACTACTTCTACTAATAGTACTACTGCTACTTCTTCTTCTACTATTACTAGTAGTAGTAGTAGTACTACTAGTCCCTAATATACAAGCTACGAGCTTGTAGATCGGCTATTTTCATTTTTATACCTTTTGAAAACTTGAAATGGGACATTCTGCACAATGAGTACTTTTACTTTTGGTACAGTGCACTTTGATGGCAATACGTTTGTACTTTTACTTAAGTAAATTCTGAATACCGAACTTTTACTTGTAACGTAAATGTAAAAGTATTTTTACATTGTGGTATTGATACTTTTACTTAAGCATAAGTAAAGCAAAAAAAGTACTTCGTCCATCACTGCACTGCACTTCACTCACAAACTGCTCACCTATCTTACTGTCCATATAGAATGCACAGGGAAGCCACAACATTGACCCACAGACCCTGTCTTTTTTTCCTAATACTAAAGAATGTTGTGTGTCCAGCAACCTGTTCTCTGCCCTCTCCAAACCCCGTGGTCCTGCTCTCTCAGAACATCGACATGGCCTCGCAGTAGACCCCGGTGCAGCTGGAACATCTGTATGAACGTAACACCTCCGCTCTCTGCTGTATGCTCCTCCATTCCCAGCCCGACCTGTTTGCCCTTGCCTCCTCGCCCTGCACCGGGCCAAGCTGAGCTGAGCTGAGCTGCGCCCACGCGCTGCGCCATGCTCGTCCCTGCACCGACATCATCCAACCCCACCTGCACACATCATCTTTCATCCAGTGAAAAGAAACTGGAGGATGTTCCGGGTAACCTTAGGTGAACCAGCAGAGATGGCAATGAAATATTTAATATGAGTGAAATAGCTGTACAGAAGCACAATTGTACAAACTGGAATTTAGACATAATTTAGATTATTTAAAATGATGATTATTCAAAGTCAAGTTAATTAGGTGTCTTAATAGATCTGAATAGATAAATAAATAAGTAGGCTATGACCACTGGTTGAAAACCTGAAAATGATTGATGGAAGAGAATAGATAGAGAATAGAAAACTTTGTAAAACTTGTATCTATTTTTTTAATCTGTCAGCCATCATTATCATCATCATCATCACAATTCTTTTTTTTTTTTTTAAACATGGAACTGATTTCCATTTATACTATCATTCAATACTAATTTCTCCTGCAATCCGCAACTTACTTATATGAATAAAACGTTATGTTAACCCAACCTGTAGAGTGTTAATACAATATAACTAGCACATCTACAGTGGTTGGAGGTGGTCTACTCTTCCATTGAGAAAGTTAGACCCTGGTGTCGGGTAGAACATCTGCTGGTTGACAAGTAGTATTGCCTGAATGTCAGGTCATAAGTTCAATACATCCCCTGGATAAGTGTGGATTTCCTCTTGGTAGAGTCGGTAGAAGCTTCCTGAGTTAGAGTCCCAGTTAGAACATGACATTTGTAAGGATTGCAGTTCTAAAAAAATAAATGATAATAATCATGGTAAGAATTACTAAGCTATATAACAGTTCCATGAACTTCTCTGCACTAATGTGTGAACCCATGGTTCTCATTAACAGATTTATACTGGGCAAAGCTAATTTCCCCTTGACACAAGACAGTTGTATGCATGGGTGGTATAAATGCCACATTTACATCATTTTCATTACACAACACTAGCTTTTCCACATCAGATAAATGAAATGTAATAATTTTGCAACCAGTGGGCTAGTTCCAAAAGTGTTAGTGCCATTTTAATCACAAATGTGAACGTGACCATTTCTGCCAATATGCCTGTTATCAGTGAACCAGTACACCATAAATAAATAACATTTAGTCTAAGCACAAAACATGCCTACTACCACCCCAGAGGATATTATCAGACCTGTTTAACACAGTAATGTGAACTTGCAGTACTTCCTAGAAAGGCCAGCTCACAGCTTGCATGGTTCCTGAAACCATACTGTGAACGTACGTACAGCAGCTGTAACAAACAGTGTGAATTAGGGGGAAGATACAGGGAGCTCGGCTCCCCGGATAGGAGTGGCGGAAAAGGTACTCCCATTTTTTATTAAGTAAAGGTAGTACAGAATTCAAAATTTACTTGAGTAAAAGTACAAAGGTACTGGTATCAAAATGTTCGTAAAGTACCAAAAGTAGAAAGTAATCATTATGCAGAATGTCTCATTTCACAAGTTTTCAAATGTAGAAAATGTAGAATAGTCTTTGGAAAATAGCCGATCTACAAGCTCACAATGCTTGTAGATCGGCTTTTTTTTACTGGAAGATTCCTGGTTCAATCCCCTGACTGCGTGCCGAAGTGTCCTTGAGAAAGACAATGATGCATGGTTTCCTTTGCCGTGTGAATGGGTGAATGTGAAATACATTGTAAAGCGCTTTGGACAAAGGCTGTGTGAAAGTGCAGTCCAGTGGTTTCTCAAATACTGTTTAAGAGTTCTTATTAAATTATCATACACGCCATAAGACAGTTTACACAAATGTAAACTGTCAGATCATTCTGCTCTAATCTACAAGGTATTTTTGTTCATCCTTCACTTATTCTATTGGACCTTTTTAGCATGTATCTGTTTAAATTCTTCATATTGTTTAATATGCTGCTGCATTGCTCTTCATTCAATTGGCCATGTGTTGCAAACACAGCCCTTTTTATGTGAATGTGCACATAGCTAGATTGGAAAATCCTGCCTTGATTTATTGAGTTGATAACCACCATTGTGTGACCGCTTAGCGTGATTGTCGATTTTCAGGGTTCATGAAACCAGATCATGAAAATGTATCCTGCATATGTTGAACTTGGTTCATAGTACAGGCCCTTGGGGTGTTTATTTAACAAAGTAACGCAAACCATAGATTTCATATCCACTGTGCGTTCGCATTTTCATAGTTTCTCAGCGTAGAGTGATAAAACAAAACAACAAGAATATTACAACAGTGAATATTTTTTATGGTTCTTTGTTGTCCCAGGCTAAATATTCTCTGTATGAATTGAAATGTATTGATATTAGGGCCTATATTTTTGCACGTAGCAGGCACATTCATGTATGTATTCATGTACCCCCCCTCCCCCTCACGGCATGGTGAGGGGGAGATGGTGTTGAACGCGATATGATAACTGGCCTTGAGCAATATTATCTCAGGAACTGGACTTAAGATTGAACTCATGAAACGGAACACTAAATCGCTTGATTTTAATTAACCCAACTCGGATTTATTCTTTGTAACACTGAGCCCATTTTCCCCTAAAGTGGTTGTGCTTGTACTGACCTCCTGGACAGCCCTGTGTTATCACAACACAAGTGGCACTTAGAAATACTAGTATTCTCCACCAAAACGAATAACACACTATTATGCATATTATCAATGTTTTTAATATTAGTGATTCATAACATAAATAAATAATAACATTTAAAAACATTTAATGTTATAAGACAAATGAAGGGCCAATAGATGAGCAAAGTGTGTATATAAATGAATAAGCTAGTGGTATTACACTGTAAATTGGTGCCATTTGTCTTTCCTTCAATGCTGTCGGTGTGCACGTGTAGCTGAATGTGTACCTGTTTTGTAGTGTGTAGTGTGTGTTACATGCTTTATGCTAATCCGTGGCCTACTGCTCATCAATCACCTACGGAAGCTGTTTTAGGTAGAGTCTGATCTTTACAAAGACCATACAATGGTAAATCATGGTTGGATGCTTTACTGTCCACAGCAGGTCCTTTACAGCAGTGGTTCTCAAACTTTTTTGTGCCAAGGACCCCCAAATTGATATGTATTTGGACGCGGACCCCCATCTGAAAATGTTTTGTGCCAGGGGACCTCCAGAAGTAAATATTTTTGTTAAAAAAAATCCGGATTTTTCAAAAAGATCTACAAGCGCTATGAGCTTGTAGATCTGCTTTTGCTGAATAGCCAAGGTATAAAATATGGTTAAAGTGGTTAAAATGATTGTGACGCTATATTAACTACTTTTGCCCGGACCCCACTTTGAGAACCAATGCTTTACAGTGCATATAAAGGCCACAAACACTCATACAGGTGTTTCCACCTGTGAAACCGAGACCTGATAACTTCCTGTGTTTGTGTGACATGCCCTGTCCCTTCAGGAGACAAGAAGCGGGTTGCACGTCTACTAATTCCAAAGTGTAGTGAACGTGAGCACAGATTATGATAAATGATTTCGCCCATAGTCATTGAAATAAATATTGGACCCATTCTTCTCATGCCACATATCACATATTCTGACACAAAAATACACCTATAACAAACAAATATAAAGAAATTCCAGCAGTTATTATCCAATTTCAACCAATAATATACTAACATCCACCAATCAATGTTCCACAAAGATTCATTATGTTGCAGACACTAGACTAGAGGGCGGTGCTGTATGCTGTGTACAGTAAACAAACATGGCGGCTGCCTTACAAACATTATCGTTTTCATGCTAAACAGTACACTAAAATATATTTCGGAAAATGTTTTAGGCAGGAAATGGGCAATGTATATCAACATAAACTTTACAGCTTTATCTATTGTCGGTATGCAACTCGAATGGCTCTGAGATGGTAGAAGCGTGCAGAGATGGCGCTGCTTGTGTGAGACGGACACTCACTAGGCTGGCACCTTGCTTGGGAGCTCCTCATAGTCCGCTTCTGACGTCTGAAGTGTCTAATTGTTTTCAATGTATCGAAAAACATGCAGACGTGGATTATGTTGAAAAATCAAGCTAAAGAGGTATATAGTACATTGACCTGTGATGCAAAAGGGTATTGACCAAGTGTCAGTATGTGATGAGTTGGGATCTCATACTGCAGGTTGCTTGAAGACACGCAAATAGCGGATGTCCGCTCTGGAGGTTGCAAATCTCTGAGGTTCAATCTCACCCCCATTGTTGTGATTGGCTGAGCGCAGCTCTGGCTCAGGGTTATGTCCCGCCTCCCTATCCTGTTTTACTAGGAAACATGTCACGATACGTAAGTTAGACTCTCACAAAATATCAGCTCAGGTCAATTTTAAAGAATAATTGTCTCCGCCAGGCCAAAAGGCAGGCGAGAGAGTATGTTTTTTTTAACTTTCATCTTATCGTCAACATAGCCTATGAAAGGTACAAGACACAACAATGCATTTCTCCTACGAACAAGTATTTTCCAAAAACAAATATAGCTCATAACCAGAAGTCATGGAAATCCATTGTTGTCCAAAGGTGTTAAAAGAAATCTTTGCTTTGGTCAACACAATTCATCATCGCGATGAACATTGAGCATTATATAGTTTCAACTTTATGAAGCAAAAGCAAAAGCTTTCAGAATGTATACAAACCAATACATAGACATGGACAGAAATGGAAACGTGGGAAAATTACAATGTCCATGTCTAGCACAAATCATGATGAACAAAACAACAGTACGACTCTGAGGCCTGTTTTAACTGTATTTTGGACAATTATGGCATTCAGGACATGAGGCCTATTTGTTTTGGCAAGTCTACTTGATTATGCGATGTTTGTGGACTATGTTCACGAAAAGAACATACTTACAGTAAGTATTATGTTAAATGTTTAAGCACACACTCACATAATCTTTCTGTGACTGTGAAGTAACGGATAAAACATTTAACTATGAAATTGTAAAAGTAGTCGACCAGGGACTGTTCTGCAACAGAAGAATACCATTAACCCCCTCCCTTCTGTGTGTGTCTGTGGCTGTGGTTCTCTGAGTCCCCCCCCCTGTTTTCCCCCCTTTATTCTTCATTCTTATCATTTCTACCCCTACCTCCACGGTGTGCTCCATCATTCCCTCTCGCCAATTAGCAGACAGCTGTTTTATTATTCCTTTTCACAGCCTCAAAACTGAGGCCTGAAAAGTCAAAAGAGAAAAATAAATAAATAAAAAGGTTATCTGTGCACCAGAGCAACACACCCCCCTGATACCATACCCCTCTCACACGCACACGCACACGCACGCACGCACGCACGCACGTACACACACACACACACACACACACACACACACACACACACACACACACACACACACACACACACACACACACACACACACACACACACACACACACACACACACACACACACACACACACACACACACACACACAGTGGAAAACCTCTGGAGGTTCTCTGAGAATAGCTCTGTGATCAAAAGACCTGAAAATGACATGTTGCTTACACTGCTTTGACATGAGAGAAGGGGGTTGGGGGCAAATATTTGGAGGGTTGGGTGCGGTGAGCGCAGGGGGGTCTTTGGATGAAAAACACGTCGACTTCATGATCTTTTAAATTGTATTCCCTTATAAAGACCCGAACAGGTCTTGTACCTCAGTCAGTCAAGCAAACATTTTGTCTTTAATAACTGAATAACTAAATAATTATATCTGTATACTGTTATATACAGTACGTATACATATATATCGTCTCTGTCGGGCGTAAACCTCATATCCAAAATAGTCCAAAACTGTTACTTTTCGGGATTCAAATAAAAAAAATAGAAAAAGTAGCAGATCTACAACTCCATTTTTCCGCTTTTGCATTTGTTTTCCAAAAATCTGTGCTATTGAACACCCTTTACACAGACGTGTGTTGATTAAAAAAAGTATTGAACCAATGAAAGTATCAAAAAGTGCTTCTGACAAAACCAGCTAACTCCATTGGATCCTCAAACCAGCAAAGGGGGGTGGAGTTAGCTGGTTTTGCTGACTCCAGGCTCCACCCCCTTTTGACGTCCAACCTCATTGTGAGCTTTGAGGTCCATTTAGCTGTACTTATCAATGATGAACAAAACCTCCTAACTTTTGTTTTTGTCATGTCCTGAAAAATTAACATTTTGGAGTTTGCTGGTTGCTGTGTATGTGTGTATGTGTGTGTGTGTATGTATGTATGTACTGAGGAGTGTGCGGTCCCTTCTTTTGAAGGTTTTCACCTTTTAGCTATATATATATATATATATACTGTATATGGGAGGGGGCAGTTGAGTCACCAGAATAGCAGGTGATCACTCTAACTAAGTGATGAAGGGAAAGATGGCACCCACTTAGGAGACTGAAAGAGTATACCATTGGTGAGGCTTGGATTGTGGTACTTTGAAGATCAAATAGATTACATAACTGTACGTATATATATCCTGTGTATATACTGTGTACACTGTATTAATCCCTGGTGGGAGATTAGATTGTTACAGCAGTAAGGAATCAGAAGATCCAGCAAATGATTAAAAAAAACAATAAACCATCTAAAGTAGAACAATAATGTTAATGCTTAGATATGTTATCTCAATAAATATTACTATTAACCTTGCCTTGAAGTTAAATAAATGTGTCCTTCTCTCCAGTTTTTTGTAGGTTTTTTTCCCCCAGCATATGTATGCTTTACAGGAAAGTAGAGACACAGGAAATCAAGGGCAGGGAGGGAGTGGAGACATGCAAGACAAGATGCCACGCAGGAGTCGGATTTAAACCTATAGTGCACTAACTGGTTGAGCCACCAGGCACCCCTGTCTGTCCTATTTTAACTGCATTGTATTGTATTGTATTGTCTTGTCATCTCTATCTATGTTGTGTTGGAGGATCACAATGGAAATACGCCTGCTGACTCTTTTGTGTTTAGACTGTAGAACATTTTAAAATGAGTGTATGCCTGTGAATGTGATACAGCCTTTTGTTGTCAATTCAGTCATTCAGTCATTCAGTCAGTCAGTCAGTCAGTCAGTCAGTCAGTCACAAACTAGACACAGAAATGCATTACAACAGATTAAAACAAGTTGCATTACATGGATATAACCCCTACAACTATGAATTGATAATAATCTTGCACCTATAATTGACGGCCAAACTCATGGGGCTACACATGTGTGTGTGCGCGGTCTCCACGCACACACATGGCCCAACTAACTCCACATTTTACCCCAAAATTCCTCAATATTCTGCCTCTGAACCGGCTGCTTCCCATACCGTTACTCTACTTCCATGATGTACAATAAATATGAAACGCATTATGCCCCAATACTATGCAAATCTCTTCCCCAGCGCGAAATTCACTTCCGGGTGCTTATTTTGGTCTGACATCAGAGAACCCACATATTTGGGCATAACTGATATAGGCAGCTCCATATATGGAGATGTCTGACACTATCTGACATCACCATAATGACAGGGGCACAGCCATCACGGTCCCATATTTGGGCATAACTGATATAGGCAGCTCCATATATGGAGATGTCTGACACTATCTGACATCACCATAATGACAGGGGCACAGCCATCACTATAAAGGACCTGGATGCCCTGGCCAATGCCAGTGTCCTCAGCGACGCTACCAATGCCACACACGTCCACGTGTTGTTGCCTTGCAACTCTACTGCACGTAGCCCCTACCCCCTCTACTGCACGTAGCCCCTACCCCCGCAGAGCACACAGAACGACACAGAGACAACAGGAAACTTTACTACGCAGTACACAGAACGACACAGAGACAACAGGAAACTTTACTACACAGTACCCACAACTTCGCACGCAGCCATGGGACCACGCAAAAAAGCTATGCTGGGCAAACGCACACGCAATGCCACTCGCCAGCGTGTGGCTCGCGCAAATGCAGCCGCAAACGCTCTTCAATGTCACAAATACTCTCAACCACAAACTGCATACCACAACATCCCGGCTAATTCCTTTTTGCCCACACACAACTGTCTCCACTTCTCAGCTAACCGCAGTGACAGCAACCGCGCCAGCAGAAGGACAACTCGCTCCTTACAGACGCCCCCCGCCAAAAGTAAGTGCTTTGATTTACCCCATAATCCCTCCAATGCATTCTATCACCCAATCTCTCACATTCCTTTTCCTTACATCTACACAGAATATTACAATTACTATGTTACGCACACATTTCACAACTGCCTAATCATGCATGCTGTCCATCTCTCTCTTCGCAGAACGCCGCTATGAGGACCATCAATACACAACACACTCTCATCCATCACAAAGGACAAAACCAAAGGATAAACACTTCAGAAGAGCGTGGACACAGCCACAACAACTCACAGAAATAGTTGCCTTTCCCACACCTGCAATGGATTGTATCTGCACTTCATGCAAGGCCGTCATGTTCCCCTGGGAAACATCAAAACTTTCAAAAGATCCTGTCCCACTCAAAACCTTCAGTGCCTGTTGCCATTACGGAACAATCCAACTACAGCCATTCAAGGACCCCCCTCCTGCACTTCAAGCTCTGTTTGACAGGACCTCTCCAGAATCCCAACAATTCATGGCCAACATCCGACAGTACAATGGCTTAGTGTCTATGGCTTCTAAGAATGTCACCGGTAAAATCATTGCATTCAAAGGACTAGGGCCACGACCGTTCAAGATGAGTGGCCAAATGTACCACCTCACTCCCTCTGCATTCTTTCCTGACACCAATAACCGACCCAAATTCTCACAAATCTTTGTATTTGATCAGGACAATGAAATTAAGAACCGCCTTCATCAGGCTAAGGGAGAGGACCTTATTAAGGAGCCCACTTTAACCCTCATTCAAAATGAGTTAAAGACAGTTAACCCTTTAGTAAAAATCTTTAAAACCGGCGCAGAATTACTCAATGCCAACCCAACTCAGGCACTGAAAATGGTGTTCAAGTCAAAAAGCTCACAGGGGGCAAACAAAAGTCACCTCAACCCTGCTGTCCCTGACGTTGTTGTTTTTGCACCAGGATGCCAGACAGAGCCCAGAGACATTGTTCTGTACAGAACTCCAGTTGATGTACCTAATCACAGCCAGACTACACACATCAATTCACTACACCCTATGTATGACCCAGCCGCTTATCCCTTGATCTTGCCACATGGGGATGCTGGCTTCAGCATCGACAACCCCATCACAAAGGTTCATGCACAGTCACCCACAGCCAAAGTCACTCTTCAGGAGTTCTTCAGATTCCATCTACAACAGAGAACCCACTCCTTCAACACCCTTCTGAAGTCGGCCCGACTTGCTCAAGAATACTTCTGTGATCAATACTCCAAAATAGAAAATTGCCGGGATGAACTACTACAGGAGTAGGGAACTACAGGACAAGTACAGGGCCCACCAGTATTCTGGTCTGATTGATTCCCTGGCTACTCAGCAAACACAGCCAGGACAGACTGAGGCCACCAACATTGGTCAACAGATAATTCTTCCAGGCTCACACACTGGTAGCCCCAGATACCTCTACAAGCACTATCTAGATGCCCTTGCCATAGCAGCCAGATACAAAAAGTTTGACCTCTTCATTACCATTACGGCAAACTCACGGAGTGAAGGTGTCCTCAATAACATTTTTGAACACCAGCAGCCCACTGACAGACCAGACATTGTCAATAAAGTCTTCAAACGGAGTCTGGATGAGCTCCTCCGCGACATGAAGCTGGGAGTTTTTGGCAAAATGAAGGCTAGAATACACACTGTTGAGGGACAGATGAGAGGACTGAAACATGCCCACATACTGCTACTCCTACACGAGATTTTGACTGTAGATGACATTGATCACATCATTAGAGCAGACATACCTGACCTGGACAAGGAGCCAGAGTTGCATCAGCTGGTGTGTCAATCCATGCTCCATGGACCCTGTGGTCCAGGCTACCCCAACAGCCCCTGCATGGTCAATGGCCTCTGTTCTAAGAAATTCCCCAAAAACTTCTGTGCCACCACTCGACTGCCTCATCATGGTCATGGCTACCCGGAGTACAGGCGGCCCATTGACGGCCACACCTTCAACAAGAAAGGCTTTCTGTTTGACAGCAGGTGGGTCGTTCCTTACAACCCCTGGGTCCTTCTCAAATACAAATGCCACATCAACGTTGAATTTGTAGGCTCCTTCCAGACCATCAAGTACCTGTACAAATACGTACATAAGGGAGCTGATGTTGGCACCCTCGACATTGAAGACAGGGATGAGATCTCCAAATTCATCAATGCCAGAACCATTGATGCTCATGATGCACACTGGAGGACTATGGAGTACAAGATCCAGGACAGACTCCCTGCTGTCACCAATCTCGCCATCCACACAGACGGCCAGCAGAGCATAGTCTTCAGAGAAGGCCATGCACAGGAGGCCATAGCAGCAGCCAAACCCACTACATTGCTTGCCTTCTTCGAACTAAACAGCCAGGACCCTGAAGCAAGGCAATATCTATACATGCAGATTCCCGAACACTACACATGGAAG
This sequence comes from Gymnoscopelus microlampas, assembly GCF_963454915.1. Classification (NCBI taxonomy): domain Eukaryota; kingdom Metazoa; phylum Chordata; class Actinopteri; order Myctophiformes; family Myctophidae; genus Gymnoscopelus; species Gymnoscopelus microlampas. The sequence goes on from NC_139942.1 coordinate 19,368,277, forward strand.
GCCCACATGTGGAATAAAAGAGTCCACGCACCCAAGGACAGGGAAATTCCACGTACAATAGGAAGAATGTCCAATGTATCCGTGCTCCAAGGAGAAAGATTCTACTTGAAACTGCTCCTAGCACATATCAGAGGACCACAGACCTATGAGGACCTTAAGGTACATGATGGCAACCACTATGACACTTTCAAAGGCACAGCTCTAGCCATGGGCTTGCTTCAGGACGATCTAGAATGGATTACCGCCATGCATGAGGTGTCACGCTACGCATATCCAAGGAAAGTCCGCGAAACCTTTGCCATCATCCTCCACTACTGTCACCCATCAGAGCCCAAACATCTGTATGACAGATTCTTTGCAGAGCTCAGTGAAGACTTTCTCCATGCGGAGGCCACTGCACAAAGGTGCCCCACAGACGCAGTAGACACAACATTCATACAAAATCAGCTACTGCTTGCAATTGATGATGAACTCTCACAAATGGGCAGCGGTCTATCCAACTACAATGACATGCCACAGCCAAGACCACTAACTGCGCAGGAAAGGCTGACACAAATCTTCAGATCTGAAAAATTCAACATAACACAGCAACAACAAATTGTACAGTCGCTTGCTCCTAAGCTCACTGCGGAACAAATGGCACTCTGCGAATCCGTCTATCAGGCAGTGCATGCCCCACAAGAAGAAACCATCACACGCCAGTTCATTCTCAACTCCCCTGCAGGATATGGCAAAACCTTTACCTTTAAGGTCATTGCTGCTACGATACGCGCAGAGCATGGCATTGTGCTGTGTGTGGGCAGCACAGGCTTGGCAGCACAGAACCTGGAGGGTGGTAGGACCGATTTAAGATCCCAATCCCCATTTTCCAAGACTCTGTCTGTGCCATCAACGCAGAGTCCAATCTGGCCAAGCTCATTAAAGACAGCAACTTAATCATCTGGGACGAGATTTTCAGTGTTGACCGCTTTAACGTCGAGTGTGTGGAAAGAACACTGAGGGATCTCATGCACTCACAGCAGCCTTGGGGTGGCAAAACTGTCCTCCTGGGTGGAGACCCAAGGCAAACCCTCCCCGTTATCAAAAGAGCAGGCAGGCCCCAGATAGTTTCAGCATGCATCCAGATGTCAACACTCTATCCTCACATGAAACACCACAAGCTAAACCTCAACATGAGAACACACGCAGCAGAGAAGGACTTCTCCCACTATCTCCTTGCATTAGGGGAAGGAACACTCCCACACGAGGAGGACACAGAATGGCAGGTCCGCATTCAACCCCACCACTTGGTTCACGATCTCCAAACTCTCATTTCATTCACCTTTCCTGACTTGCAAACTGGATGTGTCAACAAAGACAACCTTCTCAATGGCACTGTATACACTCCTCTGAATAATGACATTAGAGAAATCAACAACATATGCCTGGCAGACTTCCCTACAGAACAGAGAGTCTACTTTTCAGCCGACACAATTCTGGAGGACGACCACAAGGACTCCATGCCTGTGGAATTCCTCAATTCACTGACACCCTCTGGAATGCCTGATCATAACCTCAAGTTGAAAGTAGGAGCCCCAGTCATGCTGCTGAGAAACCTGCAAGCAGGTCCCGACCGCACTCTCAAGAATGGCACCAGAATGGTGGTACTGCAGATGATGGACAAAATCATTGAGTGTGAGATTGCAGCTGGCACAAACAGGGGTGAAAAAATCTTCCTCCCAAGGATACCTCACTATGACAGAGATGAGGAGCTTCCCTTCACCTTCATCAGACGACAGTTCCCTATCCGCTTAGCTTTCTCTGTTACCATCAATAAGGGGCAGGGGCAAGAGAACGAACGAGTTGGCATCTACTTGCCTCAACCTGTGTTCGCTCATGGCCAACTCTACACAGCCTTCTCCAGGGGAAAGAGAGCCAGCGCCGTCAAAGTTTTCATTGTGAACAATGATGAGGGAATTACTGACAACGTTGTTTATCCCGAACTCTTTTATTAATCCAAACATGCTCATTCAAACACTTTGCATGTGCTGCTACTCCCTGATTGCATAGTGACAAATGACCTTCATTCTTCAACATAATTGCCATTGCCTTTGTTTGTATTCTCCCCCCAATGCAACATACTGTACACCTGCTCCTGATTAATGCTTCACTGTTAATGTTATTCTGGATGTCATTTCATTTCACTGCTATTTTGCCTTTCTCACATTTACATGTTGCCACCAACACTGTCCGACATCACACCATGCCAATAAACCATGCTATCTAACAAACAATGCAATCTCATTTCAATCAACAACAACCCGCCTACATTCATACCCAATACTTCTCTTGCCTCAATCACATTACTCAACACTACTACTTCCTTGCACACTACATGTACACACCTACACAGTGCGACGTCGCGCGGACGCTAGATGTGAGGGCCGCGCAGCGGCCCGAACTTCTAGTACTAATAATTACAGTCATAGATCAACTTTCTCAATATCTACCAATTAAAGGGAAATTAATTATGAAAAGAGAGTTTATGCAGGTCAAATAATTCAGCTGTGAGTTAATCATAATAATACTGTAGCTATTTGTAAAGTGCTTTTCTTAACAGATGTACAAAGTGCTGAGAACATAACAAGCATATTAAACAATGAGCTGCAATAAAGGAAAGTATTACAGAACTGGCTCTGTTAAAGCCCACAGCTCATTAAGACCCTCTGAGACAAAACAAATATCCAGAAACCATATTAGATTCTCTCTCCCAAACAAATTATCCAAACTGCTTCATGAGGGCAATCACATAACTTTGCAAGCTATACATTTAAGGAGAGGTTTTCAGTTGCAGTGTTTGTTCATTTTATATCCTCTGGCAGGTTGTTTCATTTTTTTCATATCTGTCAATCTCTGTTGTTTGACAAAAATAAAGTTTTAAAAGTTAAAACCTCAAACTTAATGGGTTAAGGGAGGAAGCATGGCTAAGTGGGACATGAGTGACACATGGAAAATATTATATACAGCATATGTGATAGTTGTCTCCGCCAGGCCTAAAGGCATGGCGAGAGAGTATGTTTTGCCCCCTGTCCGTCCGTCCGTGTGTGTGTGTGTGTGTGTGTGTGTGTGTGTGTGTGTGTGTGTGTCCGTCCGTCCGTGTGTCCGTCCGTGTGTCCGTCTGTGAACAGCTAATCTCCGGGCCGGCACCGTTGGCTTGATCGCAGCGAAACTGTGCGCACACACTCCCTGGATGCCAATTCAGAACCTCTGCCTCAAATGTTTCACATGGGCCTGTTATAGCGCCACCGGGAGGCCGATTTGTGCAAAACATATTTTTTGACAGTACTCCTACAGATTTTGTCCAAATCGGTACACAGTATCTCTATAGTCATTAAACCAAACGGGTCTTTCAGATTTCTCATATTCCATCCTGATTGGCTAAAAATGGCTTCCAAAGTTTGCAGGAGTGCTCCGTTTTGAACAAAATGTCGCAAATCATGAACAGCATCCGATTGCGGTCAAACTTTGCACGAACAATCACACTATGTTGAGGAGCAAATGCCACCCTTTTAACATTGGCCTGTTTTAGGGCCACCAGCAGGTCTAATTTAGCAAAACACATTTTTTGAACAAAATGCCTCAAATCATGAATGCAGTGTCCGATTGCCGTGCAAGGCCTAAGAAGAAATGGCACCCTTTTCACATTGGCCTATTATAGCGCCACCAGGAGGCCACAATAACCTACCTGACCTGGCGGAGAACTGTGCTCCGAGGAGCACTTTTTCTACTTACTCAAACTTTGTTTCAATATTTGTTGGTGCAATCAATGTTGACTTTAGGTTTTAAAGGTTTTCCACAGAGACCAACCACTATCCATTCCCATCCATTAATCCAACAACCAAATTATGAGTTGACCTCTACAAATCCACATGACAAGGATGTCCGGTTCAGCTGATGACTAAGGCATTCATATCTGTGGGGGCTATAGTGCTCCTTCCCCTAAATGCCTCTCAGCTACAAAAAATCACACCCTGTGTGAAGGAAGCGGTGCCTTTGGGGCCCTATTGGTGGTTTTAGTCCATGTACAAAATTTGTACTCCCTAGCATGCTGTGAACTTGAGTTATGCCTGTTTAAAGGCCAGCCAATGGGAAGACAGACGGGACGGGGCTTCAGCAATTCATGCTCGTCCCTATTGGTGGTCTAAGTCCACATACCAAATTTGGACTTGGTGGCATGCTGCAAACTGGAGTTATAGCTGTTTAAAATCCCATGCTCATCCCGTGCTTGGGGGTCCCTGGACCCCTCTTTGATAACTTCAGCAATTCATGCTCGTCCCTATTGGTGGTCTAAGTCCACATACCATATTTGGACTTGGTGGCATGCTGCAAACTGGAGTTATAGCTGTTTGAAATCCCGTGCTCATCCCGTGCTTCCACGGACGGACGGACATAACATACGCTGGGGGTCCCTGGACTCCTCTTTGATAACTTCAGCAATTCATGCTCGTCCCTATTGGTGGTCTAAGTCCATATGCCATATTTGGACTTGGTGGCATGCTGCAAACTTGAGTTATAGCTGTTTGAAATCCCGTGCTCATCCCGTGCTTCCACGGACGGACAAACATAACATACGCTGGGGGTCCCTGGACTGCTCTTTGTTATCTTCAGCAATTCATGCTCGTCCCTATTGGTGGTCTAAGTCCACATACCATATTTGGACTTCGTGGCATGCTGCAAACTGGAGTTATAGCTGTTTGAAATCCCGTGCGCATCCCGTGCTTCCACGGACGGACGGACGGACATAACATACGCTGGGGGTCCCTGGATTCCTCTTTGATAACTTCAGCAATTCATGCTCGTCTCTATTGGTGATCTAAGTCCATATGCCATATTTGGACTTGGTGGCATGCTGCAAACTTGAGTTATAGCTGTTTGAAATCCCGTGCTCATCCCGTGCTTCCACGGACGGACAAACATAACATACGCTGGGGGTCCCTGGACCCCTCTTTGCTAACTTCAGCAATTCATGCTCGTCCCTATTGGTGGTCTAAGTCCACATACCATATTTGGACTTGGTGGCATGCTGCAAACTGGAGTTATAGCTGTGTAAAATCCCGTGCTCATCATCCCGTGCTGATACGGACGGACGGACATACGGACAAAGTCAAGCTTAGAGCGGTTGGCACCGCTAAAAAGGGAAACTCACATTTAGCTTTCTAAGAGTTTTTCTGCATTTGTTTTTCACTGTGTTACACAACAATAGAAAATGCTTGTTGACTCTTTTGACCTGACGTACATCTTAGAGACGTCTAGTGTTCTTGAATGGGGGCCTTTTCTGATACACTTACAGTACATAGTGCATTGTGACCACAACACTATTACTGTACTGTAGTTGATGTTGTGGTTTGTAACGCCATGGTGTAAAAATTAGCAGCCTATGGTCGTCCTGTAAATTAATTCAAAGCAATGTCTTTCATAGCTCTCTGACAAGTTGATATAATTTAACAACTTAAAACCAATATATTTAGTTAAAACCCAATATACTGTACTTAGGTGACTGGTGTCCCCCAGGGCTCTATAGGTCTGAAAATTCTTTCCCTCTACACCAATGTGTTCACCAAAAGTAGCCAATCTTTGCGACACTTTGTAAGCTTGTAAATTGCCTATTTTCGCAGAACTATGCCCCAGAATATATATATATATATATATATATATATATATATATATATATATATATATATATATATATATATATATACAGTATATATAGCCTAGGGACGCTAGGTTTCATGCGGTTAATTCTTGTGTGGGATTATTTATCAACCACTGAGTTGGGACCCAGAGGTGGTTCATCGGTCATGAGATTGATTCTGAACAGAATCACAGACAAAGGGCAAGTTCCAAAGAGAAATGCATGTTTTGGACTTCATGATGAATACAATTAATCCAAAAATGGAATAAAAAAGGGCTCCCTTCTATGAAACCATTTAACAACAACTGTTGTAGTATCACCACTGTGTTATTCTTAGTCTTATATGGGGTTGCGGTAGTAGCATTAACCACCGTTATTTCATACTTTTTCATACGATGGTGTCGCTCGGCGAAAATAGCATTAACATTAATAATGCCCAAAACCAGGGACACCAGGCTCGAGAGCTAGAGTTGTCAGTTGCTGGTTTTATTCCCAAGCAGGTTTGGAAAACATTGGTGTGGAAGTTGAATAAAGTGAATGCTCAAGCCTCCCTCGGCCACTGCTCAACAAGGTGCCTTTGAACAGAGCACTTAATCCTTCCTGCTGCCCCAGTAGCCCTGCTCAGTGACCAGTGGAAGGCTGTGTTTGTACTGGGCAACTCCCGGGTGTGGATGCATGTTTGAGTATGAAGCAGGGAGTTGTTGAAAAAGAGCATGCTTGCTCAGCAAAGCTTCCCTGGACAAATAATGGTTCACAAAAAAAAAGGGAAAAAAGCTATGAGAAGGCATTTTGGCAGAAAAACAATAACATTACTTTGTGTTATTTTTGAGGTGTTGAGGTGTTTTTATCGTACTCATGGGACTCCTCTTTCTCGCCTTCACCTTTTTGTATTTTTCTGCTTCTCTCCACCCATCATTGATAGGCTAGCTGTCTCAGAGTCAACTGAAGTGAAACTCAACCAGCTCAGTTTGCGTAACCCCACGTAATCCCACTTTGCAATTATGTGCTCAAGGTGATGTTAGTGCAAACCTCAATTTACCACAGACACGAGAGAGAGAGAGAGAGAGAGAGAGAGAGAGAGAGAGAGAGAGAGAGAGAGAGAGAGAGAGAGAGAGAGAGAGAGAGAGAGAGAGAGAGAGAGAGAGAGAGAGAGAGAGAGAGAGAGAGAGAGAGAGAGAGAGAGAGAGAGAGAGAGAGAGAGAGAGAGAGAGAGAGGCTCAATACTGAGACTTTGAGCATCAGTGCTACTGGACCAACTTTACATAAACTCAACCAAATTGACCTCGTTGTTGTGTGTTGGTCAAGCAGAATTATATTGTGAAATATAAACGTTGATTTTATATGCCACATTTTACATTTTACCTCAACTCAGGTTTGTATAATGGCAGAGCTCTGACTTTGGCCACCACACAACACAGAAACAACAGACGACGTCATGAGAGTTTGTGTTTGTGCATCACAGCTGTGCCATCAAGTTTTTCCATTCATACCCAACACCCGGCACAACAAAAATGACCTCACGTCAACGACTCTCCCACCTGCCCCCGAGCTTTGATATGCCGTCAACACAGTTTCACTGCTGAGATCTCCTTAACCCGCGGGCACTGAGGACGCAGCAATGACCTAAAGCGTTGTCGGGTAAACACCAGCTAAGCCGGGCCACTGTTTACACAGAGCAAATCGCCCTGCTGCAACAAGAGTCCCCTGGGAGTCTTGTTGCAGTCAGGCATAAGAAGCATGGGAACAGAAGCTTTTGAAGATCAGCTGAAACGTGTATTATCCCATCTGTTACAAGTTTTTGGGGTGTTATTCTGCGTGCAGTTTGTGAAGGAAGACACACAAAAAGTATAAATACTTAAAGCTGCAATCCGTATGTTTTATATCCTACTCGATATTTGAACCCGGGTGTCTGGCCTTGGGAGACCAAATATCTACTGCTTAGACGAGAGGCAATCCTAACTTGTACCGGGGAGATATTGCGCTTATGAGCTTCAGGCAGTACTATACCTGACACCAAGGTCTACCTTTCTCAATGGAAGAGTAGGGAGATCACCTCCAACCACTGTGGATGTGCTAGTTGTGTTGTATTAACTAGACCATACCCGGTGAAGGGCGCCCTTCACCATACCCGGTGAAGGGCGCGCGTCCCCTCGTATATATATAAAAATTTGCTATATAAAAGAGCAAAATAGGCTTGCTATTTTCTGTTGCCCTGCAGCAGGCTTGAGTATATTTTTGATGGCATTTTACACCACTAACAACATTAATCAGAGAATCACACGTCTTTGTCACAACTCGTGTTTTGTCTTTTTTAACCAACACAGTACAAAGTACTGGACACACAGATGACACACAGGTCATAGATGACTCAGGTCATAAACCTGGAAATACAGGAAAATAAACATTGTATTACCATATATTCATAGCATATATGATTCACAATTAAACAGCAGGTAATGTAGCACAGTCTATCACAGTAGAACCGAAATAGCAGAAAATGACTACAATACCCATGAGGCATTCTGAACCATGAGCCAACAACGCGTCGCCCCAGCTACCATTAAGTTACAGTGTCCAAGTTACAATACACAAAATACACCAAAATAATACTTTTCAATGGACTACTTGGGTAGCACTGATAATATTAACCACAGTAAGGTTCATAAAGTGTGTTGATGAAACGTTTACATTGTTGATTAAGTCACGATGACGACGTTAGCATTAGCGTTAGCCGCATGCTAGCGCCAAACGTCCGTTAGCTTAGCATCACGCTAACGGCTCATAGTAACTTGGTTTGGCTAATAAACATTAATCCCAACTAACGCCAACACAGTAATGGATGTAAACATACACAGACATGCTTTGGACATTATTATCAGGTTGCATGTTGGTGGTATGGGGTTCGTTTGGTTTGGCCTCGTTTTCATAGACCTCGTTGCTTGTTTCTCTCGCGAAACCTGTGGCCATGTTTCCCATTGAACCCGGAAAAAAACCCTACGTCCGCTGCCACTACTGCTCCCGGTTTGGCTACAATGGGAAACATGGCCACAGGCTGACTAAATAAGCGATTTAAACGGGTAGTTTCGCTGGCGACCTAAAATATTATGCAGCCGACCAAACCTTAAACATCCGTGCGGTTTAGAATCTACCATTAGTTTTGGGATACGATGTATACAAAAGGGTAAACAGCGGAGCCTTGGCGGACGTTCGCCCGATCCTGGAAGAGAACGACATAGAACCGTTCTTTATGGAGCTAATGTGCATCGTGTGTGGGGAAACAAATCTGGAGTGTTTACTTTCCACAGCAGAGAGTGGGCGGGGTCTATGGTGTAGAGTCGGTGTTGCCATGTCCGCCGATTGTAAGCGCTTTAGGGCCAATGTTGGTGTTATAGGGTTCGTTTGGTTTGGCCTCGTTTTCATAGACCTCGCTGCTTGTTTCTCTCGCGAAACCTGGCACACAACGACGCATGCGCAGTTTGATCAAGAGTCCACCCTACCACCAACCACCACCACCAACCACCAACCACCACCGTGAGCTTACTAGAATTATAATAGGATATACTCTAACATACAGA
>NC_139942.1:19382522-19407522 GCF_963454915.1 Gymnoscopelus microlampas
TTGGCAAGTACAAGCATTTGTTACTGGATGACGTTTAGTGCTGTCTGTGTACAAATCTCACCCTCTCCTCTCTTTCACGATCTCTCTCACTCTCTATGCTCCCTTAGGATTCTTTCATTTGAACTGCATTTCTCAAATTATTCATCTCATATTTTTATGTAGGTGTGATGTTTTGGGAATAAAAAGACCAGCGAAACAGGCTGTGTTGCAGAATCTGCCATATGGGCATGTAGGCTGCTGCCTGAGCATGAATCTCTCTCTCTCTCTCTCTCTCTCTCTCTCTCTCTCTCTCTCTTTCTCTCTTCCTAGTCTCTCACTTTCTTTCTCTCACTCGCTCTCTGTCTCAATTTACACACACTCCCTCCATCTATCTCCCCCTATCATCTGATGCTTTTCATTTTATGGCCATTTAAACGTGCTGTGGTTGTGCTGTCCTCATACCTGTGCTCAGTGCGATGAATGCAAATTGTATGCGGATGATGCGGCGACCACATAGAAACCATCACTACATACTGTAGCTGTAGATAAACATTTGTATCAGTCCGTGAAATTACCTCCATAACGACATGTGCAGTGTGTCAGAGCGAAATCACATTATTTTTCCCTTACTTTTCCATGGACCCTATCAAATAATGTACATATGCTCTCTCCGTCTCTTCTTGCATGTCCCCTTGCAATTAATGAACTTTCTTCAGATTCAAATCTACGTGATTAGAGTATGTAAAACCACTAGAACCTTTTTGCATTTCTGTCTGATGATTAAAGTATTGTGCGGGCCAGGCGTTTAGCTAACGGGTCTAAATGTGAATTGACAATAGTTTGGTAATATTTTGACCTCTCCGTCTCTCCGCTTGTTAGCAGAGTTTTTCAACTACTCATTTCTCAGTCTGTCCGTCACAGTAGAGGTCGTACATCTACTGCAGCATCATGGTGATCATTACAACCAATAAATCAAGCATAATTATATTATAGTATAATTCAAAGCCACACATTTACTCACACTGTCAGTGTCCTACATGTTTCCTATCTTGACTGTTCCTTCCTGTGCTCATTGGGCGGTAGTATCTCGGGGGGTAGAGTGGTCTGTACCAACAATTATAAGGTTCCTAGTTCGATGCCCTCTTCTAATTTTGGCATCAAATTGTCCTTTGAAACCTGTCACTTCTCCAAATGAGCAGGTTGCCACCTTGTATGCGGCTGCCTTCGCCGTCGGTGTGTAAATGTGTGTGAATGGTTGAATGTGACACAGTATATTGTAAAGCGCTTTGAATCATTGTAAGACTAGGAAAGCTACATAAATGCTGCTCATATAAGAGAGACATAATGTAAGTATAGTATGTTCCCATGGTAGATTCATTCCACTCAGCCTTCCCTCTGATGGAGTTCATGTCCTCTAGTGCTGTCAGAGAGAAACACTCCATCTATCTATCTGTCGTGGGATTTGATCCAACAAGACATTGGCAGCCGGCCACCTGTTACTCTGTGCTATGACAGCGTTATGTAACCAGGGGCCGGAGAGAGAGAGAGAGAGAGAGAGAGAGAGAGAGAGGGAGAGGGAGAGGGAGAGAGAGAGAGGAGGGGTAGATTCCTCTTCCAGAGGTCAAAGTGTGATGGGAATAGATAATGGCCTCTCTCTATTCTATCAGCACCCCCCCACTGGTAACGAGCATGTTCATCACCGAGGAGGACAAGGAGTGAGGTGTTTGGAGAGGGAGGCTGGCAAAGAGGATGGGAGGTGTGGGTGGAGGGTTGGGAACCATGAGGAAGGAGTAGGATGAAGAGTAGAGGTTTAAGAAGAAGTAGATCACTCTGTTTTGGGGTTCATTGCTCAAGGGTATTTTGGCGGTGCATGGGCACTGTAGCAGTAGTAGAGTAGTACTGATGGATCAGCCACCCTTCAGTCACCAGATAGCAGCTGGAATACACCCTCCTGTCGGTGTCAGAGATTGAACCAGCAACGTTGGGTCATTTCGTCGGCTTCACCTACGTCAAGGTCATCCTCCCCAGCTTCTACTAGAGGACGACAAATTAGGGAGGACAGAGTTGGAGGAGGGAGGAAGGAGAACATATAGGACCAGTCCAGAGTGGAGGAATGGGGTATGTTTCAGGGAGGAAGACCTGGCACCATGAGGAATGCCCATCCATCAGATAGTAAGCCCCCCCATCCAGACCACTCCATCACTGTTGATGTGTGTAAAGGTTGGGGCAACTATCCCAGACACTTGTGCAGTATCACAAACCAAAAAAACATAGTCTTTTATATACCTTTTTCTTTATGTTTAACATTTTGCTTTACAACTGAAAAAGAGCAGTGGCACTCTCAGGTCTGTGCAAAAAGTCATTAAATGCAAGCTTATGGTCTGAAAGCGAATTAAACAACTTTTGCACAGAGCTGGATGTGCAAATGCTCTTTTCAGTTAAGTATTACTTTTCAAGCTCCAGCAGCTCAGCTAAGCCTCAAACCATGTGAACAGTGTGTTCTTCATTCTTTCATTTGTTGATTAAACCTTTAATAGAGTTTTTATTTGACAATCCAGGAGAGAGAGAGAGAGAGAGAGAGAGAGAGAGAGAGAGAGAGAGAGAGAGAGAGAGAGAGAGAGAGAGAGAGAGAGAGAGAGAGAGAGAGAGAGAGAGAGAGAGAGAGAGAGAGAGAGAGAGAGAGAGAGAGAGAGAGAGAGAGAGAGAGAGAGAGAGAGAGAGAGAGACGATAATGATGACACATGCCTCGATGAAAAAGGACCCCCATTTTCGTATGCATTTTACACTGTAAGTCCTCAGTGTCAATTTAACTCTGAGAGTGTACATTCTCAGAGTAACAGACCCGTAAGGTTTTTCAGTTGGTTCCTAACTATCAATCATTCATCTGGCTACCCCCTGGAACCCATGTTGAGAACCAGAGCTCTAGTCTAGATAAACACGAGTTGATGGATATAAATACATTGGTTTTGTAGTACAGGTGGGTAGGATTTCAGTTTCTTGCGAGGACACTTGGTGAACAAATAGCTGTGCACATACTGTAGCACACAGAGGTTGTCAATATCATTAATGCAAAAGCGAGTGACAATATTGCAAAGGTCATCTTTTGTCATCATTATGTAGTCACATTAGAGCCATCCATTTTGGTGGATAATGCTGAGGAAGGGCTGGCTGTTCATCTGGTGACGAATACAGGGTCTGGTTTCAACCTCCTATAGACACTCCCTCATCACTGAGACATTTAACATTACACAGGATGTGATATAAGTTACTTCAGTGATGGTGGATATGTCATTTGGCTTATCAAGTTGCAACCTCCCAACACAGATGTACTGTATCACTGTCACTGATTTAACCCCACAACACCTCCAGAAAGTTCATCTGGTGAAATGCCATCGTCTCACTATTTGAGTACCCTTAACCGCTTAAACCCTATATATGTCGTTGACTGGAGTCCCCCAGGGCTCTATACTTGGTCCTCTCCTTTTTTCCCTCCTCTACACCAAATCTCTTAGCCGAAAATAACCAATCTACAAGCCCACAATGCATGCTATTTTTGCCCCAGAATACGGACCCTTGGGTTCATGTGGCTGAATACATAACGCAAGGGGATTTTCATTAGATATCTGCCCATATGCATTAGATACAATATTATGTTATTATTACCACAAAATAACACACCCCAGCCGGGCAATGCAGGGCTCATTTTAATAGCACATGCAGTGTTACTGCATGTGCTGTTCCTGTCCACAGAGAAAAACGAGCATCAGCCTCGATCATGGATAATGAATCGATCTGCTTAACTGTATAACCATCCCTCCCCCTGAGGTAAGCATTTTACATCCCTCCAAATCCAATGTAAGCCCAAGGAGGAAACAATTTTTTTTTTTTTTTCTTGGAACGAGACAGGAACATTTTCGATACACGATTTAGGCAGGAGACTGTGTGTGTGTGTGTGTGTGTGTGTGTGTGTGTGTGTGTGTGTGTGTGTGTGTGTGTGTGTGTGTGTGTGTGTGTGTGTGTGTGTGTGTGTGTGTGTGTGTGTGTGTGTGTGTGTGTGTGTGTGTTAGAGAGAGATCTACAGTACAGGGTTGGGCAAGTTCCTTTAAATTAGTAACTAGTTAGTAGTTCTCAAAAGGTTGTGCCCTCAAAAAGTAACTTAATTACTTTGCTCATTACTGCATTATAAAAGTAACTTACAGTTATTATTGTAATTACTGTAGTACTTCTGCATAATTGTTTTTTTCTTTGCCTTAATATTAATGTATACATTTTTATGTTGCTGCGGCACAAAACGACAACTCTGAACTTTCATCTATTGTATAGCTCACTATGATGAAAACTAGTAGATATAGGAAGCATGTCTTCAACAACATACCTTCAAATCAGGCTTAGCTTTAGACTGGAGCAGATGGCTCATGTGGAGGTGCGTTCCTGATCGTGAACGTGCCATGTTAAATGGCCTAAAGCCCGGTTTAAAAGGTTGTTTCAACCCATCAATATTTTTCTGTCCAGTTAAAACTACAGACATCTGTAGGATACTGGGACTACATTTACATTTGATTCGAGATCTTATCTGAGGGAAAACGTGGTTACCGGAACTGCAGCGAGCGGGGGGGAGGTCACAGACTGGGCTAGTGTGAGAGTAGAAGTCGGATCATAAACATTTCATCCTCTTAAATTGTCAGCAATTTTCATCTTAACGAGTAACGAGCCCAATTCATTTTCAGTAACTGTGACAACACTACTGATTTGGAAAGAGTAACTACTTACACTACTAGTTACCGCAAGTTACTTTGTAGCACGTTAGTCCCAACACTGTTGATGGGTTAGGTTATTATGATCAAATCCCAGGCCAGCACAGCCTTTTCTCCTGTGCCTGCCCAATGCTGTGTCATTAAAGAAAAGCTACTTTAGGACAGTGGACTGACAGTTTCCCTTTTAAAAAACAAATCCCATACAGCTGTATTGACTGATCCACCTATAAAACCAGCAGTGCTCAGGCTTTTGTCCTCCCTCCTGCTGTATATTATATGAAGTCATTCAGTATGGGTTTCCAGGAGACGGGGTGGGGTGTTTGGGGTGAAGGACTAGCATCTCCATGTTGGGTCAATGACCTCTTCTCTCGCTCTCTTCTCCTCTTGGTTTCACAAGCAGCAACCTCTCCTCTCCCTTCCCCCTTCACCCCCTCAGGACATGAGAGATACGGTATGGGGGAGGGTGTGTGTGTGTGTGTGTGTGCATGCGTGCGTTTATGGATGTATGTATACTAGTATAGGTGTGGGTCTTTTGACTTTGGAGAGTAAGAGAAACTATGTTTAATGAATTAATGCTCCTGAGCTGATATATATATGTGAGCATGTTCTGATGTATGTGTATGTGTAAGAGCTTGATGCTGACTATGACTGATCTTCATCCGTTTCTCCAGTACAGTGACCTCTTTCCTACAGCTAGAGTACTGCACGCGTTGTGACTTCAAGTCGCAGATGCACTCAGCGCTTGTTGGATGCTCGCAGGCTAAGATCAATATTCGAACTGCACTGCAGGCACTCTGTTATTAAAGAATAAGTATTACTTGCCAAAGGCAGAACAAAACAGCCCCCCTCCCCCTCCATACCTGCTTGTTCTGAATTAATGAGACCTTCATTAGTTTGACTGGGACCAAAGGTGAATTCATGACCTTTTGCATTACATCTAAACTTAAATTACCTAGAACTCTCAAAGCTTTGTATCAGAGACATCATATTGCACAAAGAGAAATGAAAAAAAGAAAGAAACACAAGATAGTTCCAATAATTTTTTTTATCGACTTTTCCAATAAAAAATACATTCATACAGAAACTATTTTACAAAACAATTTCAAATGAAAAAATCTTGTTATGCCATAAAACAAACAAAAATAGAACCTCATTTTATCTCAATGTTTTTCTTTTATCCAATAAAGATTCTCCAACTAAAGATAAGGGGCCTTTTCAAATATATTTGAAAAGTCGAGAGAAACAAAGGCGTGATGTGGAAACTGGCAAATGTAATACTTAGTGGGCAAAAATAATGCAATCAGTTGACATTTCAAGTGTCCTCACTCCTCCAAATGATTACCTTGCCTCATTTTCTTTTTCAATATAGGCTATAGGTATACCCATCAAAGCTATTGACACTTGAACTTATTTTATGCTCTAGCATTTTCCATTGAAATCATAATACAAAGACTGAGGCGGATGCAACCATGAATAAGAATGGAGTGTGTCTACTTTCTTCAGCCACTTATCTTTATTCTTTTGTCTTTATAAACTGCACTTTGCATGTTATTTTTCAGTTTTTGGTCCCATACCCCTTTAAAATAGAAGCTTCTATACAAAATTTCTCTTAGTTACAATTTACATAGCTTTGCATTTTTCAATAATTCTCAGTGTAAAAAGGAAAAGGGGGAAGGGGGCTTTGTGTATTCTTCTAATGTATTCCAGATTAAACTGTACAATAGGTGAGGGTTGTGACAAGGCTGTTATTGACCAGTGAGCACGAGACGTCAACAGAATAGTTTTATGACCTCTCAATCCAGGCCGCACACTAAAAATGCTGTGTCATTTTTAACACACACAGAGCCTAATTTGAGACGACACACAGCTGGATTACTTTTTCAACCACAACATGTCAATAAAACCACACAGCATATGTCGTTATTAACTTAACAGCATATTGAAAAGCATTACAGATGTACTGTCCCAAACTGGACAAAGTGACAATGACACATCGTTTTTAATTGCGTTAACCTCAGACAGTTCAAGGAATGACCTCCTCCCCCCCGACCACTACAGTATTATTTGCAGTAAGTCTCAATTTGCCATGACTTCACTTTAGGGCCAGGCATACCACATGTCAGAACATAATATAGTCCAAACCTCTGTACCTTTTGGACAGTCTTGAAGTGCATCCCTACCGTGCTGTACTACACAGTAGTAAAACATTACAAAAAATTGAATTGTTTCGCTTTAATCGTTTCGTCACCAACCTACTGTACCCACCACCCACCCACCCACCCACAAGTGCTCTGCTTTTCTGTCTCAGATCAAAGTCATTTTGAAGAAATAAATGTAGCCTCAATGGTGAATGTGATATTATTAAATAATGATGCGCGGAAATGTAAAAATGGCAGTCCTTGTGAAGCGTTTTTATATATATATATATATATATATATATATATATATAATTTATTTGTTAGTATTATTCCCATTATTCAGGAGCCTGGAGAAAAGTGCTGTGAGACAAGAGGGCAAAGGTGCGTCGGTTATGAATCAGAGCCTTAATAAAGCTATTCAATTACGCACTGCTGCATCTGCAGCCCCCGTGTGTGGTGTGTAAGAGAGAGAGAGAGAGATCTATTATATGGGACAAGGCCACTTACATAAGGCATCAGTAAGGTCAACAGTGCATTTAGAGAACAAAAGAAAGCGAGAATAAAGAGAGGGAAAAAATAAAGAAATCATAGTCCCCATGATCAAGACCGTTGCCAAGCAATAGTGGTATCTCCAATATTTCAACGATTAAAAACAAAACATAAAAAAACAACAACAACAAAAATGACTGCCTAATGTGTTTTTGTACAATATTATGATACTGAGTAATATGTAAGTAGCTGCTCTCGAATGGGATTTTTGCCATCCTATAAGCAAACAGCTGAGCAACAGATCCCGAGATCCCATGCAACTTCTCTTATAATGGCAATAACTGTTTGTGTACAACCTCCTTTTTTGTCTTCTTTTAAGATACAGAGCTTACACAATGGACAACAAAATTAGCTTTTATAGCATGTACTTTTTGAGACAGGCTACGTAATACATTGCACATTTAATAGCTGCACTAAACATTACAACTTCCCCTGCACTTTAAACAAGGAGTTGCAGTTACACCTCCGGGCAGAAAGGAGGTGCTCTCTCATTAACAAATCTGACAAGCCGCTCCACCAACCACCTTGAACCGCCCGCCCGTCCCTCCCCCACCCCATCCACTAGACTCAAGGCGCCACAAAACAGCACAGACAAAACCGTGTTTTTTTTTACTTTTTTTTTTTTTTTTAACTTGCATTCATTCCCACCGAGACAGTACAAATCCCACCCGACCCCCTGTCACACCACCATTCATTCGCCATTCCACAATGCAAGCTCCATCGCGCCCAGTATGCCAGCAACAAGGATCCAGTCGCAGGCACTCAGAAAAGTCCTCATGCGCACAGGCAAACAAACTGGTCATTGGAGGGAGAGCCAAGGGTGCGAGTCCCACTTCATCCTCCAGAAGAAAAAGCATCAAACACCATACGAGAAGGGAAGTCTGTTTCTCTCTCTTTCCATCCATTGATCTTTCCAGTTTTCATGTATTTCTTCGTTTCTCAACTCCCCCTTCGTTAAACGCTGAGCTTTCAAGAATAATCTCCACAGCAAGGTGTTGGAGGCACTAAGTATGGTGCAAAAAATTAATTGCCTGCTCTTTTTTTTTTCACGGACTTGACTGGAACACGGCGGTGCCCCAAACCCTGGTATCTGTCAGGACAACCTCTGGACCTCTCTCTCTCCTCCCTCCCCACTTCCATCTCACAGGTCAGGGGACATTACCAACCAGGACACCAGCATCATCCCCTCAGAATTCCGGAAACGCACGGTGGTGGCCATCTTAGATGTGCCTCTTCATGTGCAGTGCCAGGTGGTCTGAACGGGAGAAACACCTGGTCGAGGAAAAACAGAAACAAGAGAGGGTTAAAGATTGGTTTCCGTGAGAACAGTGGTAAAGTGATAAAGCTGAATATATCGGAGTGAATGCGACAACTTGAGTTGAGTGGCTAGAACAGGAAATCGAGTGGACATTGAAGGAACTACTAGAGGACGAAAGATGACATTTGAAACCAGATATTTATTATTGAAGTTGAAGGACTAGTCTGCAGAGTCCAATTAAGGAGCTTCATTCATTCTGAGATATCTGGTGTTATAAAAATGAGGAACCATCTCTCACAAAATGACAGATGATATAAAACCTGTAAAAGCTATTATCCTCGCACCTACACTTCATTAGTGATACTGAAGAGTTATCTGCAGGTAATACTTCTTATTTGAGATTTCTTTTCCCTAAAAATATATCTAAAGTTTGGAAAAGGCTAGCTGTCTTTGGCTTGTCTGATGCATTGTTCCCAACTCAACCTTTCAAAAGAAAAATGTGAGTGATTAACTCAGCTCTTGGCTATTACACACATTTACAGGGTTCCCTTATACTTAGTAGATAATGACCGATCCTTTGGACGTTTTCTAAGGGAGACAGTGATTAAACTCCTCAGACGTGACAGTGTTCCCTACCTGTCACAGTGACTACATTTGAATGGCTTGGCTCCAGTGTGTTTCCTGAAGTGCCTGGTGAGTTCGTCGCTTCGAGCAAAGCGCCACTCGCAGCCCTCCCAAGAACACCTGTAAGGCTTCTCACCTGTTGAGAGAACATAAAAAGTCACAAGATTAATACCGTTATATGGTGTCAGATGTCATCCTTGTGGTTAATACCAATGATGCCCTTACCACATAGGCACAGATTTCCACTCAATGTCATGGATTCGAGCTTTTCTCATAACCTGTGTCACGTGTCTTTCATTCTACCCTCTGTCCCCTGTCATTGTTTGTTGTACTCTCCAGGAAACTAGAATTGCCCTACAAATTCAATTCTGATCCTGTGGAGGCATAATACATTCAAGGGAAAAATCCTGTCTGAGCAGGTGCTAAGCAGCTTGGGTCTGCTACTGTACACCAAGAAGAAAAACAACCTTTGACTTAAGGGGCATGAGAGCTCTGGTATGCAGCTGTAAGGAGTTGTATATGCAGCCAGAGTTGGCTCTTATGTAATTTGCAGGCTGCCAGGAGAAAAAAAGTAGGACTATTCCTAATGGTCCGTAATGCCATTTGCGGTGTAGCTAACATGGTTAGCAAGGAATGCTAGGAATGTGGCTTCCTTTGCTAATGTGCAGCACAGCTGTAAACAGCCTGGCAGAGGTCAGAGTTGACAGGGGAAGCAGCTCACATTTGAACACCCCCGCCTGCCCCTTGCAAATGATTATAAATGTCAGATTCCCATCGTCTATTCGTTTGTACAAATGTAAACAAGTGAGTTCTCTTTTTCCCATGGTGAAATTTGAGAACTGTTGATTTGTTTTCAGGACTCTCATCCTTTGGGTCTTGCTGGCCCTCAAAGGAACGCCCATCCTCCTTTTTCTTTCTCTCCCTCTCCCTCACTCCCTTTATCTCCCTCCCCTCCCTCTGGCATGAAGTCACGTTCCTGCTGTGTGAATTGGGTCACAGTTGAGGGCATTCAGCCTGACAAACTATTCAAAGTATGTGGGAGAGTTTTCAGCACTTTGTATAAGAAATTAAAACCGGAGCCTGCCCTCTTTCCACTGCAGGGATTCAATCATCAACTGTTAAAAAAAGAAAAGAATATTCCCTTTTTTCAGCAGACATTTTCTGAAAGAACAACCTGAACTCATAACCTGTCGGGGCAGTGTTTAACTTTCTGGATCTTCACTCTTGTGACCTGGACGTTTTACATTTTAAAAGGTGGTGAAAGGCTAGTCTACTGTTTGTGCCGTACCTGTGTGCGTACGCTGGTGCGCCTTGAGGTGTGAGCTCTTGGTGTACACCTTGCGGCAGCCATTGAAGTGGCACCGATGCACACGCCTCCTGCCGTCCGGCGACGCTTCCAGGGCCCTCCCTCCGCCAACCACACCCCCAGTCCGTATTTTCCCTGGTGAGCTCCCTAGCGTGGCCTGAAGCCCGTTGCCCCACGTTTGGGCCACTGAAGGTGCGTCCTTTCCGCCCTCGGGGGAGGACGGTGGGGTGCCGATGAGCACCGCCGAGCCAAGCTCCTCCTCCATGCCGACTGCCATGCCCACGCCGCCCAGGAGGTCGCTCAGCGGGTTGGAGGCGAAGTCGAGGGTCGGAGAGAGCTCCTCGGAGCTGTCGGACGCCTCGCTACTGGCGTCTGAGTGGAAGCCACCCGCGTCCAGGTGATGGTGGTGGTGGTGGAGAGGGCGCCGCCGCTGATGACGATGACTGTCCTCCTCTTCTTCTTCATCCTCCTCCTCTACCTCCTTTTTTATGACACGGGACACCTTGGGGTCGGCCTCGCTCGGCTTTCCGTCCCCGGCGCTGCAGGCGAGCATCAGCTTGCTCCACAGGTCCTCCTGACCGTCGAACTTCAGCTCTGTGGCTGAGACGTACGGCTCGCTCTGGAGGTATCTCTCCAGCTCCAAGCAAGTCTGGTGGGGAAGAAGAGAGAGCAGCAGAGGTCATGAGTTTATGCAGAACACACAGCCTGAGATCTGACCTATTGACACCTTTTCCAGAAGAGAACCATTTCGGGAGAAAAAAAAAACTTTGTGTTCTCCAGTTGCAAGCAGCACATGGAGATATACATAGTTGAGAATGAGTTTGTAATTCTTTGGGTACTAGGTAGAGCCTGAGATCTGCAAAACACATTACATTTTCCTGTGGAGAATATACTCCAAAATGAATATGAGAGAGAGAGAGATGGGACTGAGTTTATGGTCATGTCTCATACCCGGAAACCTATGGGAAATGCTTCTGCCCACCCCTCCCCTCCCCTGATGAAACGTAAACTAGATCAAATAAAGAAAAAATATTTAATGAAATGCACAGAATTCCAATCTCCCCTCCCGTCCCCTGATGACACGTAAACTAGATAAAATACAGAAAAACCTTTTGATGCAAATGCATAAATTCTAATCTTCTTTAAAGTTTGTTCTCTGTTTATAGCCTGCTTTGCAGCGGTAGCACTAGCAAGGGAAAATGTTGTAACACCACAGAACTGCAGCTTCCTCCCTTTCTCTCTCTGCCTACAGGAACAAGAGACCATACATACACAATGTCCTATGCAAGAGAGAGGGTTAAGCTCAATTCATGCTCCATCACGCGCCGGTGTCGCTTGGCAAAAAGAGCTCTTGGCTCTCGCTAAGCAACACCGCCATGTGACGGAGTATGAATTAGGCAATAGTGTGAGTGAGTGGGGTTCCCTCTGGGACCAGGTCGAGCGGGAAGGAAGATTACAAGCAGTGGCACACCACATTTCCGTTCCGAGAGCATTCAGGGGTGCTGCTCTTTCCTCGATCGAACCCAACTGATGTGCGCGTGGTTTGTATAGTGTCTGGACGAGTGCACAATTGTGTGCGACTGTGCGTGCACGGCACGCGTGGGTAGGTCATGAAATTTGCATATGCCACAAAGCTACTACTTCCCTCTCGTGGCTTAGGGAAGTGCTTGTAGATCTTTTAAATCTATCAATTATTCAACATAATGTGGATTTAATAATGCATTCGCGAGGCAAAGCTAGAAATAACATAGCACACCGGGGACTTGGGGTCTGGTTCATGCGGGTCCATAAAAAGCTTGACATGAATACTTCACGAGCCACAGAGAATTTGTGGGCTTGCTTTTTTTTCTTTCTTTTTTTAAGAAAGGGGGGGGGGTGGAATGAGAGGACTTCCTCACCACAGTCATCTGTGAAAAGTTATGGCCACCAATACACTGATGAGACAGCCTAATAAGGTGAATCAAAAGGTACTGTCACTGTGTGCTGAACATACTCTGTTGTAGTAAGAATAAAAATGATGTAATGAACCCCAGCCTATAGTGGAATGTAATTCTGTACAAAAGAAGAAAAAAAAATCACTGAGGAATTTCAAAAAGTTGTTGTAGCCTATTGGAGAATATGTGCCCACGGCAAATGTAATTTGTCACTGGCGTTGAACAGAACGCATCCTTGGCGAGGTTTAAATGCCTGCTGCTGAGGGTGAACTGGGGGAGGGGGGGGGTGGTGGCTGTTGCCAATTCATTTAATTTGATTTCAGACCAAACAACACAAGCAACGTTTTGTTTCAGTGTATATAAAAAAGAATCTTCACTGTTATAGCTGTCATCCATCCATGGCCGCTTTACAAGGCACAAGTCAAGCCAATTTGGAAAAAAATCAGTCTGTCAGTCTCATTCTCTCCCTCTCACACACACACACACACACACACACACACACACACACACACACACACACACACACACACACACACACACACACACACACACACACACACACACACACACACACACACACACACACACACACACACACACACACACACTAGTGTTGCCATGTCCGCTTATTATAAGCAACTGTGGGCTTGTTTTTCTCTAAAGTTGCTTGTAAATATTGGTAGTTGCGGGTTGCGTTTTTTTGGGCTTGTTTCTAAAGTATAGTTGCTTATTTTGAGCTTGTTTCCTAATGTAGTTTCAACCAGTGGTTCTTACATTTTCATGTCAAGGACCCCCAAATTAAAATGAATTTGTCTGCAGACCCCCATCTGAAAATATTTTATGCCAGGGAACCCCATACAAGATTTGAGTTGTTAAAATGTTTCAAAAATATTCAATTTTTTTCGCATTTTCTTAAAATTTTCTAAAAATTAAAAAAAAATTAGCAGATCTACAAGCTCACAACGCATCACCACGCGTTGTGACCTGGTTGCTTGTTTCTCTCGCGGAACCTGGCAACACACACACACACACACACACACACACACACACACACACACACACACACACACACACACACACACACACACACACACACACACACACAGTGTGAGTGCGTCTGTCTGTCTCTCTCTCTCTCTGTAGTGTCTGTCACTAGCCGTGTGTGTGCGAGAGTGAGACAGAAAGGGGGGGGGGGGGGGGGGGGGACGAGGAGAGACGCGCACAGACGAGCAAGAACACGCACGTTAACTCATTCAAACGCAAAACCAGCAACAAACACAGCCCTGGCTTCCTTTAACCAAAACATGTCCCTGACAGCTGAAAACGTCAGAGGAAAAGCTTTTCAAACCACGTTTTAACTCGCAAAACACGACCATTTAAAACCTCACACGGTGCGTAATGAGCGATTTTGGAGGACCAATCTGTCATTGAGACGATATTGTATTTTTATAAGCTATGTTGATGAATTTAATATAGGACCTCAATGGAAACAAGTCCACTGGACTTTTTTTGTGAGATCCTTAGACTAAAGTGAATGACTATGTACTCGTGCTGTTTGCATTTCTGTCTAATAAAAATATGCAATCAATGCAATCCATCAATTCCAATCATGGATTAGGCAAACAACTTTGCCATTCATTTGCAATGCTTCCCAAGCAGCTGTCATTGCCGTGCAAGTTTTCAGAAATGTCTGGATATTTTGCGATCTTCAAATTCCGACTCCAGTAGGCTATAAATGCGATATCTCCGTTGGGTATTTATAACGCAGGAGCAGTGTTGCCATGTTTTGTGAAAGAAACAAGCAACCAGGTCTATGAAAACAAGCCCAAAAGAAGCGACTAGTCTGCACGATGAGCCCTTTAAACCGATATGCGTCGGCTAATTGAAAATAGCCGATCTACAAGCTCACAACGTGTCACGGTGCAACGCGTTGTGAGCTTGTAGATCTGCTATTTAAAAAAATAATCTTGGAGAAAATGTGAAAAATATGGAATATTTTAAAAACATTTTAACAACACAATTATTGTATGGGGGGGGTGGGCACAATACATTAATTTGGGGGGTCCTTGACATGAAAATGCTTGAGAACCCACTGGTTTGAACAACATTACACCGCAAGCCCAAAATAAATACACTTTAGAAACAAGCCCAAAAAAACGCAACCACCAATTTTTACAAGCAAAAAGAAGCCCAAAGTTGCTTATAATAAGCCGACATGGCAACACTTGGGGGGGAGCGGGTGGGTAAAATGATAGCTACCTGCTGCCAATACTCTTCCAGGGACGGTAACGCAGAAAAGTATCCGGTGTCATGTACGATCTGGAGCTCCTGGAAGATGCTGCACATAGGAATGACATCCATCTCACTGCTGGACGCAGTGTGTGAGTAAGAGCCCAATTCAAAGCTTGTCCCTCTTGCGTCTGGAAAGAAACTTGACTCTTCGGTTTATTTTGTGCATGTATATGATATTAACGTCAGAGCAGAGAGTCTTCCCAGGGTAGATCGGTCGTCCACGGATCAGCCAGGATCGCATACATGCACGCACACACACACGTAACGGGAGGGGGGCTGGCTTCTGCTCGTTGTGACTCCAAACACTGAAGTCGCTGAAAGTCTGCAACTGTAAACTTCCCCCGATTCAAAATCACTGACAAACTCCCCCCACGTGATCGCGTGACGGCGCGACCGCGTCGACCAACCGGCTCGTCGGGACCCGCCGCCCCGCCCACCGGGCACGCCGCGGCCAATGCGCCGCGCGGCATGTTCCGTCCTGCGCGCTGTGATTGGAGCGTCGCTCGAACACTATTTTTAGAGAGCTATATAAAGCGTCCCCCTCTCGGAGCGCTCTGTGTGAGGAAGTCATATTTCGGTGGAATACTTCTGTGTAGTTCCAAGTTCTCTCTCCGAGCAGCAGTATTGGTTACAGCTGGCGAATGTGCAGATATGCGCACGAACATCTCCAAAATAGATACAGCATTGATTACCCCCCTTAGAGCACACGATTTTGTTTCATATAGACCAATTGACATATCTTTTTTCCCTCCTCCAGGGGCTTATACTTTGCATGTGATGATGGTTAGGGACGGTTGGCGTCTTGTTTTCCACCTAAACAGCAGTTTGGTCAAGGCACACTTCGGAGCGTCAGCAACTAGCTGTGGTGAAATATTTTGGACGAATTTCTGGTCTATGAATAGACTACACAATGTGATGGACTTCCTCCTCTGTTACAGAAAGAAATGAGCGCCTGCGATCGATCTAATGAAACTCGTTTAATAAGCTGTATCTGTATCTCAAAATAACCACAAAGCTGATTATCCACTCAGTGCTTCAGGATATTGTGTTAGCTGCAGCAATGTGCACCTGAATAGCTGGAATAACACTCCTGTTGTTTGATGGTTGTGTGTGTGTGTGTGTGTGTGTGTGTGTGTGTGTGTGTGTGTGTGTGTGTGTGTGTGTGTGTGTGTGTGTGTGTGTGCGCGCGCGCGCGCGGGAGTGCGCGTGCATGCTAGTGTGTGAGTTAGTGATTGAGAAAATTAATGTATTTAAGAGCATTTATTTGAGAGACACTGTGTATCCACACTCAATCACCTGTGGCTATCTTTGTATTTTATTAAGCTGGCTTTGCAGACAACGTTTGTTTATTATTCCACCACAGCGCCATGAGACCACTTTTGCTTGCTTACATTTTCCTCTTGAGGTTTGGAAGAGTGGAAGAGAAATAGCCCAACACAATTAGGCAAAAATAGTGTTGGGCCACCCACTGCGTGTGGCGAGAGTTTCTAATATAAGATTTCCATATATCTCTCTCACTGCTCTAGAATGACAAGTCATAAATATACACACTGGCGCAAGTCCAAAAATATATTTCCCCTTTCCTCTGCTTTGCATAAGTCACTGTTGCTGTGCAAAGTAGGGCTACAACAGTATGTGCACGTTATTGTAGCCTACTATATTAAACATTTTCTGTTTAATCGGGGAACATATAGAATTCTGATGACATGTTTGCTCCTGGGTGTATGTATTAACAGTCAACTCAACATGTTTGACTTTTGAATTAATTAGCAATTTATTTTATTATAATGTTTAAGCAACTGATGTCTAGACAACAATATCAATTGCTTTAAAAATAATACTTTAAAAGATTACAAATAATTCAACTTCAGATACGGTATATACATAATAGTCCATATTATGGGCTAGTACGTAAATATCTGAAGTTGTTCCTTATATGCTGCCCTATGTTTAAAGTTTAAAAATGATTGAGGATGCAGTCTGTGGAAGTGTCACTATTTTCACATCCACGTGCTTCAGCAATCTAGTATCCTTCAAAAAGTGCCATGCGTGGGTTTAATGCTCCACTATCAATCAAGTTGTAACACTGTCACCTTTTTTTAAATGGTAATTCCCTCATTTTATGTCACTCTTCATTTAAATCACCGCTACTACTCCACAACACCAAAGCCACCACACTACACAGTAAAATCCGTAAGCTCATTAACTCTATACATAGTGTGAGTGAAATAAACGCCTCCATATCCATCCAGTTGCATAAGATGTGGGAGAAAGTTGAAGTCGAGCGCAACAACAGCAGCATTGAGCGTGCAGTCAAAGCACCCGGCTGTGTGACAAACAACATATTTAGAACAGAGCGCCATTGTTTGGTCCATCAGCTCTGTCCTAACGCCACCATGATGGACAGAATCGTACAGTATCTGCAGCTCTCCGCAGCCCCATCACAATCAGGCATGAGGGACAGACCTCTGTGGTCATTGGGTTATGCACATACTGTATGTCATGGTAAATGTGTTCAAATCTAATCAATATTTGCCTTTTGTGACACATGTTTTGGTCAGCTGGAAAATGTTAACATTTACCCACCCCGAGCACACAAGCACGTGCGCAGGCATGCGCACTCATTTTGGAATTACTCAATGTATATTGTATAGCTTTGCCAACAAAGGCTGACCACCATTAATGAGCCATTAAACGTTTAAATTCAAATTGAGAGACAGAAAGATGGAGAGAGAGAGAGAGAGAGAGAGAGAGAGAGGGGGGGGATCATGGCTCATCATCTTCATCTTCAATAACAGTAACCAACCGTAACAAAACTATATTGATGGTGTTTTTATAAATACAGATGGGTTGAGTCAACCTGGTCTGTATTTCAGACTTGACATTTTTGTGGTTTGGACAAACATTGAAATTGCTTTGGCATAAGATCATGTTGGAGAGAAAGAAAGGGAGTCATGTTATGAAGTCTCATGTCTTCCGCTGCCCCTTTGTGCTGACCTTTTGTAATGTATTTTGACAGTGTATCACAATTAAGTCTTGATCACAGAACTTACATATCAGCCGTTGTGACAACTGGAGTGATGAGAACGGGCAATGCACCATTGCATGTTTCATAGTCATACTGTGTCATGGTAGTGCATGGCAATGCACCACTGCATGTTTTGCACTGTCACTGCACTCCGTGTAAGGTTCTGTTGTCCTTGCGCCATGTGCAACTGTATTGGGTTACTGTACAGTAGGTATTCAATGAGTCTACCCTCTAATATCATTCCATGGCCGTGAAGTATTGGAATCATGAACTTAACTTTTGCAAAGTAATCTAAATGTGGATTGCAGTGGAATTGCCTTTTATTCTGACCATTGTCACACTGCAGTAATATACACTATAGGACACCGAATGTTTACTATACACAGTGTGTAACATGTCATGACATATTTCTAGGCTTTTGTCCTTAGCATGGCTTTCACTATGCATCTGCACTGTATAAGAGGTTCCGTTGATAATTATACCATGCGTCTCAGAATATACTGTGTGCATGTTGCACATTTTCTGAAAGAGCGTTGGAAGATGACTAGGCCTGTGTGGCGGCTAGGCTAATGTGTGTACAAAGTAATGTGTCATGCTAGCCTTTAACATCAATGCAGTTACTGTGTGTGGTTGCATCACTTAGGGCGATATGTACAGTATACTGTAGCTTAGTGTCTGTCACATGTCTTGTGACATGAGGTAATATCTTTTGCATTACAAGTTATTGTATTGTGTAAAGACATGATGAACCTACAAAGCAGTGGAATATGAAATGTTCATTGCGTTGCATGTTTAGTTTAGAAGAGTAACAACCTGAAACCTCACTTTCTAGCTGTCTTTTGGATGTTAATTCTGTTTAACATGCTGCAGGAACACACAGTCACTGATATTTTTATATAAATATTTGTGCAGCCTAGTGTCTATGTTACAAAATGATGTGAAGGTATGAAAGCAAATTGCAATTGAATGTTTTACAAGCTCACAGCTTCAGAGTCCTGAACCATATGAAAAGTATATTAAAAAGAGTTTGAGTTTGATAACTACATTGGATCCATTTCCTAAAAAGTAACCTTTTTGGACATGCAAGGTTTCCACCCGGCAGCGACAATATGTAAAAGGATACATGGTATCCTTGTGACAGTCACATGCCTGCTGTTGTACTGTGAACACATACTGTAGCTTCTTGATATATTTCTGCACCAAA
This sequence comes from Gymnoscopelus microlampas, assembly GCF_963454915.1. Taxonomy (NCBI): domain Eukaryota; kingdom Metazoa; phylum Chordata; class Actinopteri; order Myctophiformes; family Myctophidae; genus Gymnoscopelus; species Gymnoscopelus microlampas. The sequence goes on from NC_139942.1 coordinate 19,401,589, forward strand.
GCCACCGGTGCAAATCCCTGTACATTCATTTGCTGACTCGAGTAACTCTCATAAAACAAATTAAAATGTCAAGATATTGTCTTTCGTCATGGAAATTCGCACTGTCAGTCCGGCGCGGATATAACACAGTCGCCAAACATAAGTAATATGCTTATTCGCATACGCCCCTGTACATTTGCTGCCCTCGAAAGTATACATTTAATATTGATTGAAAGTGATTGTGGCTGTGATATAGAGGTTCCTGTATAGCACAGCATGGGTTTGCCATTATGCAGGGACTGGTGTCCGTGGTGATGTATGTGGGATGCTGGGCCATGGATGCATGAAGCCATAGCAACAAAATCACGAGGCCTGAGCAGTATGATATGATGTGCTGATAAGCTATGTCCCTCTGAGCTGCCGGAGCCTGCTTTATGTCTCTGTATTTTATGAGTATATGTCACATTCATTACATACGTTGATGGCTGCAATTTCATACACATATACAGTATAGTAAATGTATATATAAATGGCTATACGCATGTGCACGTTTGTGTGTGTGTGTATATATATATAAATATATATATATATATATATATATATATATTTATACATACATACATACATACATACATACATACATACATACATACATACATACATACATACATACATACATACATACATACATACATACATACATACTAGTCACATACCAAGCCTTGCTGGCTTACGGAACTGATAGAAGGGTGGAAAAAAAGCTTGCACTGATTGGTCAGCTGCCATACTGTATCTTCTCTTGGGATAATATGGCAGCTGAACAATCAGCACAAGTTGATATACTCTTACCCTGAGTCACCAGTCACTGCTGAAGGAAGTCACCATTTCAAACATGGACAAAAGTTGTCCGCCAAACACGGTTGCTGCCACAGATGATTTGATAGAATTCACAGCTGAGGAGACGGGAGATTTATCCGTGTGCAAAGGAGTCAAAATGCAGAGTGGAAAAAACTGTAGTCTTCGATAGTTCAAAGAATGGCTGAATAGATTAAAATTTTGCAGGCATACATTTATATACAAACATTGATAAACTTACAGGGTTTCATGGTACAGACCGACACACACAGCAGTATCTCATATTCAGTGTCAAGCAACAGTAGAGAGGACGAATATATGGTATTGTATTGATCTTTGTATGAGCTAAAATGTGCTTTTCTTGTTTCTCTTTTGGTCGTCCACCCACCCATATATCTTCCTATTTATATTGGTGAAACATTATATTCCCACAGCAACTGAAATCAGCCCTGATATTGCAAATAACATCCACTCCCTACAGAAAAAATAAAATAATAAAACAATTCTGGTAACCAAACCTTCAGTCTAAACTACACATTAGAATCCAGAGTCAATTTTCACTCTCTTAGAGTCCATTTAGCACAGCATGGATTTTACAGTGTACAGGATACACTACAATGCAGCATATAGTTTGATGTGTCTAGAGACAAGTATTTGTGAGATATTAGCTATTGTCATTTTTCAGCCAAACACTTTGAAGTCCAATAAGCCCTAATAGGTAGGATGGGTAAACACAGAGGATGAACTCCAGTTATGTGTGCAAATGTACTTGGCAAATATCCCAACAATAACAACAACTGCTGCTTTTGGATTCTGATGCCAGACTTGGTCACTCTGTGTTAATTAATTGTCCCAAAGTGTCACACACAACAGATAATGGCTCTCTTCTCAGTGGGTTTTCGGCTGCAAAACTGTGTGCCTGATTAGAAAAGCCGTGGTTTTAATTAGGACTGAAAAAATACGTTTGTTGTCACCATTTGGATTTGTATGAAAATAACGAAATGACAAATAGTGATTCATAATTGTGATGATCGAGATGGACTTAGATGAATATCGCTCGTACGCGTTTGATAGATGATTCCGCTTAATGCGTGCCATTTGGTGGGATTACCATTTTGGCTGCGACTCGCTGCAGAGTTGTGTTTATGCAAAAATATTCAGTGCGTATCACTCCAATCATCTGTCACTTGAAGCTCATCAAAATGCAAATGAATTCAGAGCAAGGAAAAAGTACAGTATGTAAAAAAAAAGATGAACAATTAAAAAGTATCATTATTATTAAAACAATTTGCAGAGTGAATCCAGAAAAAGCATCACTCAAAATATACAAGGTTTTACCAGAAAGAGCACAACTGAGGTAATTGGTTTCGTAATATCACATGCCGATGTTGTTGAGTTTCTATCCGTCGTTGATGAGCTTGAATCATAAGACTGCAGTGGTATGAGTGTTACCAAACACACTGTACAGAGAGTCAACAAGTGTCTCTGCAGAACACTCAGTCTCATTTTACGGTATACATGCCGGGCTCAAAGTAGAAGCCTCGACAGTTTGCGACTAAATGCGTTATCCCATGAAGCCTAACCAGATCATGAAACAGTACAGTGATTCTAAATAAGTGGAGACACATGGAATGACAGCATTTTTTTTGCCTTTTAGAAATTATACTTTATAGCATCTGTGCTGTTATGAGAGTGAGAGTAGATGAGAGAGAGAGAGAGGGAGAGAGAGAGAGAGAGGGAGGGAGAGAGAGAGAGAGATGCTGGAAGGAATACACAGTACAAGGAACACACACACACACACACACACACACACACACACACACACACACACTCACTCACTCACTCACTCACTCACTCACTCACTCACTCACTCACTCACTCACTCACTCACTCACTCACTCACTCACTCACTCACTCACTCACTCAAATGAGACTGTAGGAAAGATGGGAGAGGGAGGGAGACTGGTAGGGATGACAAGCGTTCACGTTGTCCCCTCCTCCGAACCAACATTAATGACTTCATTATAATCAGAATTCTGCTAACAAACAATCCAGCATATCTGGGCACTCGCTGATACCATGCGACACCCATATAAGGCAAAGATCCTGCAGCATACAGGAATGCCAGCGTTCAGGTGGACTTTGGCATGGCTCCCGGATCTACAGTATCTGCTGTGCATTACTCGAGGCATGGCTCTATCTGCTGTACATTACATGATGAGGCATGGATCTATCTGCTGTACATTACACGAGGCATAGCTTCCGTATCTATCTGCCATATTGTAATGTTGCTGTCGGGTGAAAACCGTCCAAAACCGTTCCTTTTTATTATTATATATTTAAAAGAATTATAGGGATAATAGTCGATCTACAAGCTCACAGCGCGTTGCAGTGCGACGCGTTGTGAGCTTTGCTTGTAGATTGGCTATTTTCACTACTTTTGTGTAAGACTCTTGTATGACGAAGTAGGGCATTCATTTACGAGAAGACATAAGAAGTTGAAATATAGAGATACCCGTTTTCTGCCTGACACCAATTTTATGAGGCATGATGGATTTGTCTGCCGCATATTACATGAGGCATGGTTCTATCTGCCATGCATTGCATGAGTCATGGCGCCACCTTTTTGTGCGTGCATGCGTGCGTGTTAGGGCAGTTGAGCCCCTTGTCCTTGAACTCAGGGCCCCTAACGGACACTTAAAAAATTATGAGAGCGTGTGTGTGGGTCTGGAGAAAGAGAGTGAGGGAGAATCAGAGATGAAGAGGAACTGTGTCTGCGTCTGTGTGTGTGTGTGTGTCCATAGTTACATACAGTACATACAGTACATCCCGTGCTAATGTACAGATGGTCGTGCATAAGCCTTCTCACACTAACATCCATTCACTCTGCAATGCACATCTGTACACACACACACACACACACACACACACACACACACACACACACACACACACACACACACACACACACACACACACACTCACACGCTAACCAGACAGACACAGAACAGGTATTTGAAGCAATCATTTGTCACAGAGCCATGCTCACGGAGGTGAATTGAGGGGCGACAGTGGGTGGTGTTGAACAGGGATTGTGTGTTCGCTCGTGAGTGCATATGTGTGTGCGTGTCACAGCTGAGTATGAGTCATTTCCATCTCATGACCGACCTCTGGCACTAGAAGCAGATGCCTGTGCTTTACGTTGACCAATAAGCCATGAAGTGTGTCCATCCACAATCTCAGGCTGAATCCTACCGTCCCCGACAGAGAAATATGATAAGGTATTGATTTCCGTTTAGTGGGGGACACAGCTGTTATTAGTAAGTGCTGAGGTCAGTGTGTTTTAGACTGGGTTTTTTTCACTGCCGTCCAAACGATGTGTGTGTGTGTGTGTGTGTGTGTGTGTGTGTGTGTGTGTGTGTGTGTGTGTGTGTGTGTGTGTGTGTGTGTGTGTGTGTGTGTGTGTGTGTGTGTGTGTGTGTGTGTGTGTGTGTGTGTGTGTGTGTGTGTGTGTGTGTCTCTCTGTGCGTGTGTGCGTGCTTTTGAACGTGTTGCCAATTTGGACGACTTTTCCCCAAGTCTTGACTGACTGAAAGGAAAAACGACTGAGTTCAACAGCTCCTCTCCTCTGTTTTCCCCTCGCGCCATATTGCTGGGACAGGCCTAATAAATGGCCACTATAAGACGCCAAGTGCCTGACATTTTGGCTTCCCTCACAGGCAACAGAGTTTTTATTTATTTCATTTGGTTTAAAGCAGGCTCAGCTCAATGTGGTTGCTCTTCTGCATTATTATCAGCACAGCACTTACAGAGAGAGAGAGAGAGAGAGCGAGCGCCTTGGCTTTAATGAGTCGAATCGGCAGGTTCCTGGGAAGATAAGCGCGGTTTTAAATGACTGTCCATCTCAAATGCACTGTGGGAAGTTTATGATGGCGTGATGACACAACTGTGCTGCTGCGCACTGACCCCCAAGGTTCACGCTGGGATTGTAAAGGCCGCTTTTTTTGTGGCTGCGATGATTGCGGACTCTTTGCGTTTCTGCCATGCTGTTGTTCCACCCCTCGGGGAAAATTGTTTGGAAATTATTGCAGCGCTAATGCTGGATACATGCAGCATGTGCTGGAGACTTCTACAATAATATTATAAATGAACTGTAAAACTCAACAGACTGCATGTTGAGCTGTCCACATTCTCTTCCATCAACAGTTGTGTAAGACGGACAGTCATAGGTCATTATAGGTCACAAAACCTCGGATGTATGGACCAGGAAGCCTCACATCCTGTTCTTAAAGAAAGGAAGGAAACGGGCAATTTCACACACACACACACACGCACACGCACACGCACACGCACACGCACACACACACACACACACACACACACACACACACACACACACACACACACACACACACACACACACACACACACACACACACACACACACACACACACACACACACACGCACACACACGCACACACATGCACACACATGCGCACGCACACACAAATGGGAAAGACAGAAACCAGAGAGAAACAGATTAAGGAAACAGGTATTGGGAGCAGACATTTGCTAGGTCAGTTGAGGATATAGCAGTGGTCATGTTCATTCTCTTACACCACTTATTATTCATGCGCCTCTATTGTACCTTACTGTGCACAATCTGTACCTTCATCAGCGCGTATACAGTTCATTACTCAGTGCTGCACAGTAAGATCCTCAAGGGTTTATTTAACTTGTTTTGTTCATTTACACTTGAAATGAACAAAACTTGAAAATCATGAAAGCGTTTACGGCCCACCCATCTGACCACTCAACGGACCCATCTGACTTGTTAAGTGGTCAGTAGGGTGGGCCGGTGCATTTTCATTTTATTTTAATGTGCTGCCTTGGATCAATGGAACCAACATAGTATACTTAATAAGTTCTTATTTATTTGCATCACTATGATACTATTAATGTCATGTTATCATATTTTGAAAAAGGTGTCACAAAGTGATAAAAGGCACACGCACATCCTGTCCTGCTGGGCCGGGTGCTGGATCAAATACTCAACATGAAAAAACAACAAAATACGCACGCCAGAATGCTGCTCCCA
>NC_139942.1:19412522-19451672 GCF_963454915.1 Gymnoscopelus microlampas
GACCGTAACAGACGACCGTCATGTGATCCATGGCCAACAGCGAGGCGTTTGTTTTCATTCTTATAAGACCGCGTGGCTCATTTATATGCACGTGAAAGTAACTAAGCGGAAAGTAACTAAGTACATTTACTCCATGTCCACTTGTTGCTGACGGTGGTAGTGTAGGAGCAGCGCTGTAAAAGCCCCAAGCGTCATCGGTGCAGGAAAGATGCGTATTTGGTTGTACACACGGAGACGCAAGGGTGGCGTTTTCAGTCGGAATTCAAATCATGATGCAACACTTTGTGAGCTTGTAGATCGGCTATTTTCGCTACTTTTATGGGACACTGTTGTACAACAAAGTATAATTCATTTGTGAAGAAAGAAAAACCCATTAACAGTTGAAAATAGCCTACACCAGAGGTTTTCAACCAGTGGTCCGGGGACCACCAGTGGTCCTTGAGGGGGTTCCAGGGGGTCCCCAGCCAAATTAATAGTTAGCAACCAAATTGACCCTTATGTGTCTGTAACTCTTAATGTACAAATGGAACCAAATGGACCCGTCAGGGTCCATTTGGTTCCATTTGTACACTCTCAGAGTTAAATGAACACTGATGATGATGATACAGTGTAGATTGGGACGCCCAAGAAATCTAAATGGTTGAGTCCCTGGCATATATTTTCAAATGGGGGTCCCTGGGCTAATATGTGTCAATTTGGGGGTCCTTGATGGGAATAAGGTTGAAAACCACTGGCCTACACCATTTCTGCCCATCCCTCTAACTTCATGTAGGCGCATTAAAAATATATATCAAAATTGGCCGGTCTGAATTTGTATCTGAACAAATACTTTGATAGAAGAGATAGGCCTACAGAGGTACTGTAGGGGGGAGGGGGAACCTGATAGCAGAGTTCCTCACTTGGCTTATTTGGAATAGGCTGCATAATCATTAACATAACCGGTTTGGCAAGAGACTGGGCCAGTGTTGTAGGCTAGTGCTAATTTTGGAAGTGGGGGAGCAAGGTTCTTGAGCGGATTGGAGTTTTTTTTTTGTTACTTTATTTCGGTTTTAGGGTTAAGCTCTGATCCACCCGTCCCCCCCTCCCACGAAAGCCCCCCGACCCCCCGCACGCAACCACTCCGCCGCGCTGCGCCAGGCCGCGCTGCGCTAAAACGCACTGTCTGTGCCTGTGGTGGCCTACTGAAAGCTAATAACACAGTAGTATGACAAGGGTGCAATTATATTCAATGATATTCAATTGTTTTGTGGAAAACACATGGCTCATCATGCTTAATTAAAGAGAGACTCACTTGCCTTTTCTTAGTGCTTTTCATTGTTTGGACAGAAGAAATTGTAAACATTTAGCCAATATTCGATCATCATTAAATAACAGACAGTGAACTGGTAAACTGGTGACAGCATGTCATGGATAGCACATTAATTCTTAAACAATATTGAGGAGGAAATAAGTATAAACGAGGAAATAAAATAAAACAAACCAAAAAGACGCCAATAACCCCTGTCTTATAAAAACTGCCAAAGTGGGTCGGGGTTATCTGACATGACAGGCTGTGCCACTTTGGTTTTTGTGCTTTCTGCCGTGCGATGTGCTCGCAGCCAAGTCTTGACATAAGGCTCTGGAGACCTGAGCGGAGGTCCATGCTGTCTAATAAACATCAGAGCCGACACACGTTCTGTATGCAGTCGAGAACGGAGTGATGTTATTATGAGGTTCAATGTTCATCAAACTAAAGCCGCACACGCATTCTGCCGAGCTGCATGGAATGAGCATATTACAGTTAATAAGGGGTACAAGTGCAGCTGGTACCCTACAATTTGTCAATTCAAATGAGCTATTGGCAAGAGAAAAAAATATGTTTATTTTCCCGTCTCGTTTTATCAATTAAGACGTTAAAATTAAACTAATGTTAAGCTCAGCATCATGCTATCTAACTTTATTTGCTTAATATTTTGCTTAATATAAATGTCACATCTTGTACTGTAAGCAAAAGACAGGATCTTTCTCTGTCTTTCTAGGAAAAACAGTGCCTAAAAACCCCAAAACAAACAATTTTGCTATTCAAATGAGCTATTGGCATGATAAAACATACGTTTACATTTTCCAAAGCAAGTGTCAAAACATAATACAAAAGTGTAAAGTAATGTATGTACAGTTTGGAGAGGATATACAGTATACTAGTAACAAATATATTCTTGCTGTCTGCTGTGGGCTGTAGGCAGCTATAGGCAGTAGACCGCTGCTGCCCCTAGTGGCACAGAGTGGAAATCATACATGCCCTGCATGAAACGCATGAGAAGAATGAAAAAAAACGACAAAGTCAATGGTCACCCACTGTACCATATGCATACTGGTAGCACTTCACTCAACAGTGGAGCCTTTATTATCACCCTGCTGATAGGATGGTGCTATTTTAACGCAGTATGTATGTACAGTACTGATACTGACAGCACCACGGAGGATTCTGACCCCTAGTCTTCCTGGTGACTCAGTATGTACAGTGCTGATGCTAGCTTACCATGCAGAGTGACTCAGAGCCTCTGCCAGAAGACCAAAAGCCTGATATCTCCCGCAGCCAAGTGGGGAATCCTACTTTAGGCTAGTGGATAAGATGTTTGGCTTTAGTGTTCCTTTACATGCGGCAGACCCGGGTTCGAATCCCAGTCGAAAAGACAAGCGATGTCCAGAGGCTCAACGAATGCCAGTGGCCTATCAGTCCAGAGCAGGAAGAGAGGCCAACGCCCGCTTTCAAGGCAGCATTGACCATTATATGTCTAAATGTTGAAGGACTATCTGCAACTAAAGAAGAACTGGTAGCAAAACTCTGCAGAGCACCAGTGTGATATTCAATCTCGCAGAGTTCAATAATATTGCAAAGGACTGTGTAAAGAAATGGGAAACTGTCATATCAACATGCTTGACGACACGAATAGAAGAAGATTAACTAGGCCTATACTCATACATATATATTTAAAAAAAATGCTGCTTATCGATGCATTTTGCATTTCGTTTGCAGCACTTCCCCCAGAACATTTCCGTGTCTTATCTATGCTGATACAAATCGTTTCCCCGTTTATTTAACATGCGCATACATTAGCTCAAGGTAAAACCACCCTGGGCCCTCTCTCCGCTCGCCGCGCCTAATGAGAATGAAACATTTATGGAGCCTTAAATGAACATTCATCAGCATCAATAAGTCTTAATTAGTATTGAGTAACATTTACCTTCTTAATCTTCCCGGGGCCACGCAGCCCGCGGTGGAAAAGATTCATTCCCCCACGACACCCCGCACGGTCGCCTCATGCTACATTTACCCACAATGCAACATGACGGCCGGTGCCAAGGGCTTACAGGGCAGTCTGTCACTTTGTCCCAGTTCTCTCCTCCTCGCTGCTTTCTCTACCCCCCCTACCCCCGACTTAACCCTGCTTCCCTTCCAAACACCCCCCCCCATCTCATCGTGACCAGGGTTACCATGTCCGCTTATTATAAGCGACTTTGGGCAGTTTTTTCTGTAATTGCGTTGTGAGCTTGTAGATCGGCTATTTTCAAATAGCCAATGTATATAGGGTTCAAGTGGTAAAACTGATTTCGATGCCATATTAACTCATTTCTCTGGGGACCCCTGTGTGTGTGGTCATGTGGCCCGTGGTCTCTTCTTTTTGGGCTTGTTTTCGTACACTTTGCCGCTTTGTTTCTCTCGCAAAATCTGGCAACACACATCGTGACTCTCCCATCGACACGTTTGAAAGCATCGATCGGCGGCGTTCTCTCTCACCTGTCGCACACCTCTCACTTTCTTTTAAGGTCTGCAGGATGTAAACGCTACACCTTAGTGTGAGGTAGTGTGGGATGTGGCATGTGGTGGGTGGACGGGGTGGGTGGTGGTGGGGTGGTGGACCAGTTTGGCACCAGTGCCAGGCTGAGAGAGTGACACCGATGGCAGGCTTAATGACACAGACCCCAAGCTGTTCTCACACCTGTCATAGAGCTGCCTCATTCACTTGACATTAACATTGAGGAAACGGGGCCATCAAGCTGAAAACAAACAAAACACACACACACACACACACACACACACACACACACACACACACACACACACACACACACACACACACACACACACATTTACACGCGTGTGCATGGACACAGACTCACACAGGCAAGTATATAATATACAGTATGAACTTGCATACACAGGCACGAGTGCACACGCACACACACACACACACACACACACACACACACACACACACACACACACACACACACACACACACACACACACACACACACACACACACACACACACACACACACACACACACACGCACACACACAAAGACAACACAGTCAGACACACAAACAAAAATTTTGCCATTATCCTTGAGAGCCCAATTAGGCAGTGAATGATGTGATGTGATGGAGCCGGCAGCGTGCAGCGCGCTGCACACAGGACCTGATGGGGCCCAGAGTGGAGCGAGTTCAATAAGGCATCTGAAGGATTAACTCCACTGATGCACTGATCTGCTTAATGTGTTTGATACCGCCGCTGTCACGTGGAAACCTTGTATGTCCAAAACCAATGCTTTTTAATTATTACAAAAAAGAAAGTAAGTAAAATTGTGAAAATAGCCGATCTGCAAGCTCACAGCGCGTCGCATGAGCTTGCAGATCGGCTATTTTCACGACTTCTTGCATGTGCGACACTCTTGTGTGATGAAGTAGGCCATTGATTTACGAAAAAACATAAAAAGTTGAAATATGGAGATGCGCATAGGTTTCTGCCCGACAGCAACGATATGACGCACAGGAAATGGACAATGTGTTCTCCCTGTTTTGCGTTATTTATGCTTCGTCGTACGAAGGTGTAGCGCGACGAAAATAGCTAATCTACGAGCGATGCATTGTGAGCTTGTAGGTGGGCTGTTTTGAGTGTCGCGACACCATCTTAAGACAAAGTATACTGTATATCGTCCCTGTCGTATGTCCAAAACTCAAGACCTACAAGCTCAGAATGCGTCGCTTCGCACCCCGTTTCGAGCTTGTGGATCTGCTACTTTTGATACTTTTGTGTGACGCTGTAGTATGATCAACTTAAGTAGGCTATTCATTCACGAAAAAACACAAAAAAGTTAGAATATGGAGATAAGAGGTTTCTGCACGACAGCAACTATATACAGTATAAGGCTTCAAAGTGCATATGAAGAGCTTCAAGAATGGTTTATTCTTTCAGTAGAGGGGATTGAAAATCTTGCTTTTGTATTTGCACTCAAACAGAGTTATAGTTATAATGAGAGAAGTATGCAAGTAAGTACGTTTATTTTATTTATAGCACTTCTCAATGAGAGATCTAACAAAGTGCTTTACAGTATATACAGTACGATTAAAAACTAGACATAAGGCATTAAAACAATTAGAAACAACAGAAAATTACACTGTACAATTACTCTCAAAGTAATACGGTAGACAAACTACATAAATGGAGAACAAAATCAAGTGCCTTTGTAAACGCTTGTTTAAATAGTAGCGTTTTATGGGCATTTAAAAAAAATGTCCACAAAGGCTGCAGCTCACAATGCCTGAAGAGAAGGCGGTTTTGGTGTTGATGCCTATTTCTGGGGTTACGTTTCATGCTTAAGCTGTGTTAAAATGGTCGTAAAAGGTCAAAAAGTTTGTCTTACTTTAAAACCTTGCAGTCACCCTGATGAAATATAATGAAATTATGATTTCCATGTGAGTCTAATCACATCGCTTTCAGCGCTCAGTGGAACCCTAAATAAATATGATGTGGTCATTCACAAGAAATGCATCATTGTAAAGTGAAGACATGCTCCTTCTTTGATGTACTGATAGGGCTAGCCTGGAGTCCTCTCTGATCTTGTGATTTTGTCTGTACAGTACTGTGTGTGGGTGTGTGTGGGTGTGTGTGTGTGTGTGTGTGTGTGTGTGTGTGTGTGTGTGTGTGTGTGTGTGTGTGTGTGTGTGTGTGTGCGCGTGCGTGCGTGCGTGCGTGCGTGCGTGCGTGCGTGCGTGCGTGCGTGCGTGCGTGCGTGCGTGCGTGCGTGCGTGCGTGCGTGCGTGCACTTGTGTGTGTGCATGCGAGTGTGTGTGTGAGTGTGTGTGTGCGTGCGTGCATGCATGCATGCGTTTTTGTGCGTGTGCGTGTGCACAACTAATCAGGCTTTAGACCAGGGTGCATGTAACAGAAGCTGTGCTGGGAAGACAGTGATGCAGAAATAGATAATTAAATCTTGAGAAATAAAAACCTTACAAAAGAGAGAGCTTAGTTAGACATGGTCCTTTACAAATGGGCTTTGCAATGTTCTTTCAGGGTTAGAGCCATATTTCATTGTCTATCAGGAGATTTAGATGGAAGAGATGAGAAATGGTGAAAGACAAATAAGATGTCTGTGTATGCGCAGCTAATGGGCCCTCACACTGTAGGTCCATTTTTAAACTCTCAGAGTTAGGATCTTAAGCCCAATTCATACTGTCGTGCACCGAGAAGAGCAGATATACAAGCTCACCACGCGTTGCAAGCTTGTAGGTCTGCTATTCTCGGTCGTTCTTGGTGCGTGACAAAGCATAAATTAGGCTTCACCGTGAAGTACTTAATCTCACTTCGAAAGCACAGCTTTGCAAAGTACTACCTGATTGATTGAAGATTATCAGCCAGATCCAGAGCCATGTTTTACAGTTCTTAAGAAATAAATAGCCTACTTTTTTGTGGAGTTTTTGAGTAATGCGCCAAAAAAAAAAAAGCCTGTATCTTTTGAAAGTGCAACTTGGTGTATACAGTACACATCTTCAGGGCTTATCAGTAGACACAGGGCTTGTGTTTTACAGAGCGTTTTATTGCAGTGTTTGTGGGAGCGAGTGAGCGGGCAGAGAGGCTGGGACCCATCATGCATCTGTGTTTGGCTGCAGTGTGAGTGGCCTTTAATCTGCTCCATGAGAGAATCTCTGTACGTTGTCGTAGTAGCAGGGCGAGCCAAGAGAGAGTTCTTTGGCAGACTTCTCTGAGTGAGAGAGAGAGAGAGAGAGAGAGAGAGAAAGATAGAAAGGGGGAGAGGGAGAGAGAGAGAGAGAGGGGGAGAGGGAGAGAGAGAGAGAGAGGGGGAGAGGGAGAGAGAGAGTATTATGTAACTCCCTCTCTGTCTGTCTGTCTGTCTGTCTGTCTGTCTGTCTGTCTGTCTGTCTGTCTGTCTCAGTCATGCACTTGCTCTTTCTTTCTTTCTTTCTTTTTCTGCTTCCCCATGACTCTCAAGCCCCCCCCCCCCCCCACTCTCTCTCTCTCTCTCTCTCTCTCTCTCTCTCTCCCTCTCTCTCATCCGTAGCCTTTATGAATCCCCCAAAGAAGCCTGGAACACAAAGAGCACACAGACATTCCTGTGTAGTTAGTCTTACTCCAGAGCGCGGTTACTCACTCTTTTACAGAACTCAACACCACATTACATAACCAGAAACTGCTCATTCATTCAACCTGTACCACATGTATGTTTTCGCTCGTCCTGATTTGCTCCCTCTGTATCTCTGCATCAAACGCAGCGAACTGATTGGATCAAACACCCTCAAAATGTTGCAGATTAGAGAAACCACGCGACTGCAAACTTTTGTGGTTTTCTATTTACTACTGCCTGAATTAAAAGTTCATGTGTAGAGGATGCTTAACTACTTATGGAATCGATGTAAGCCAGTACCTTGAAAAATACAGTGTTGTCAGTGATGACAAACATTCCTTAAATTTGTATTCCTGATAACCTTACTTCTTGCAGATACGGGTGATGGAATTTGCACAGTAGCGACAACACAATACACCCTTTACCACACACACACACACACACACACACACACACACACACACACACACACACACACATACACACACACACACACACACACACACACACACACACACACACACACACACACACACACACACACACACACACACACACACACACACTTAGAGTACCCACACAACCCCTTATCAGCACTTATAATGGAGACTGGCTGTCTGACTATACATGAAAAGCTGTTTAAAGGCACTTTCTCCGAGTCCTTTAAGGTTTCCTGTTAGAAAGAAAGACGGAGGGTGAAATATGCTTCTACTTAGTGGCTCAGCGGTCTGTCAGCTTTGTACTGATGCTTGTCTCTCCATAACATCAAATCGTTGCTGTCGGCCATAAACCTCATATCTCCATATTTCACCTTTTTGTTTTTTTTGTAAATTAAATTCCCTACTTCATCATACAAGCGTGTTGCACAAAGGTGTGACACGTTGTGAGCTTGTAGATTGACTATTTTCACAATTTGTTTATGTTTTTAAAATAATAATAAAAAAGGAAAGGTTTTGGACATGCAAGGTTTCCACCCAAAAGTGACGAAATAGTCTTGAAAACTGGTGTGTCAATCTGATCAGAGGGAGGAGGGAACAACGTTAGGAAACCGGATGACAGGAATTTGAAACAAATCTTCAAAAACGTTGTGGTTAACTAACTAATCAAAAATGACGGTTAGTTTGTTAACAACATGAACCGTAGTGTCCGTATTCCGGGCATATCATAATAGGCGAACATCCAGTGAAAATAGGCACACATTCTGTGAAAAGAGCTGATCTACTATCTCACAAAGTGTCACATGTGTTTCTACTTGGTGGTATGGGGTCTTTGTGCTTTCAGCTTCAGAGTGATGTGTGTTTCACCAAACTGTGACCTAATGAACAAGATAAGAAGACCCTTAGGCTGTATTACTCTGTCATCATCACTTTCACTGATGATGTGGTCATTTGTGATCTGTGCTCCATACGGTTCCGTAACCACGTAAACCCTATACTTCATGGTCGGTTTGGGATCTCGCTCTTCCTGGAGATAGTAAGCTGCCCTAGCACGTCTGATATCTGGTCTAGAGGGGCGTGTTCAAAATCTCTGGAGAAAATTTCCGCGAGATCCCATTGGTTCACAGATCTGTCCGTCAGCCCCTGCCCCGCCCCATGCCCCTCCTCCTTCCCCAATGTGCAGCATTGAGAGCCCTGACGTCACAACATTTGGAGCGACGCCCACTGCACTCTGGTTGGTTGGGGAAATGAAACACTTCCTATGCCAGGAACGTCAACAAGCTGGTCCAAGCTCTTATTTTTGAGCAAAACGCAAAGGAAAGTAAAAGCCAGGAGATCGAGGCTAGTCAATAGTGAAAATAGCAGACATACTAGCTCACAACGTGTCATAATGTGACACGTTGGGAGTTTTGTATATGTGCTATTTTGGCTATTTTCACAGAATATTATTCTATTTTTGCCGAATGTTCTTCAATGTTTACCGAAAAGTCTTCTATGTTTACCGGCATTTCCAACATAGGGACCCTCGGGTTCATGTGGTTAACATTTTTCTTAAGTAGATAATGTGTACAGTATGTATGGAACAGTGATTAGATCAATGTGTATGTAAGGTTTGCCGTGGGCCAAAGTTGACAAAACATCCAAGCCCTTCTCACCTCCAAAATCATAACTAGGTTTTGTTTTTTAGTGTTTGCTTTAACCAGCTTGGGCTGTCGGATGGATGTGGTTTGCAACAAATTTGCAAGAAAAACACATAACACCAGGAATACAAACAGATTATGCAACCACAAGGACATTCCCAACATGATCTCATGCCAAAGCTGTCGTATTTCAAATGTTTGTCCAAACCACAAATAACTAAAAATGTAATTTTTACGTTAAGTCCGAGATTCAAACTACACTGTACTCAACCTGCAAGTATTCATAATAACACTGAATCTATTATTTAGTTATGTTTTTGCACTGTTCTTTTGGTTAAGGTTAGGCACTGTTAAAGTAAACACCTGGACCCCATACAGAACGAGCAACAGCATCTTCATCAAAATATATTTCCTAAAGATGATTCCCAGCATAAGGTTCCTGTTGCTAATTGTAGACAAATCCCATTAGTGTGTGTGTGGGGTTTCCTGGATGCCTTGTGACAGCCATGCGCATGCTAGTGTACGTAATAAGGGGATCCTTGATCAGTGCAGACACAAGAGCTCATACTGGTTGCCATCAGGTCTAAGTGGTTGATTAAAAGTAAGACGGGCTGTTGGGTTGATTTCCATTCATGTCGAATGGAAACCATCTGGTGAGTGATACATGAAATATGTTTGCAGTAACATAGATGCATTGTTCATGGGTGTTGAGTAATTGCACTGACACTTTTTCTGGCACAGTCATACTTGTGTGCATGTACACAGACACGTGCATATGCGCGTGTGCACGTCAACACACACACACACACACACACACACACGCACACGCACACACTCGCACACAACCACAAATCCAAAATTTCAAAAAGCTTTGTTGGCACAATAAGCTTGTTCCCCCACCGCCAAAACAAATACACAAATAAAACTCGCTCTGTTTCTGTCTCTCTCCCAACGAAACATCACGACTCTAAATGTCACCGCAGAAGCGAGGCAGGCCTTTTATTACAACGGCTGTTGTGTGAACAACACTGCTCCCGCTCTGATATGTTGTTGGTTTGACGGAGGGACCAGGGGTCTTGGTGGATGAGGGGTCCCCGATGTGAGGTCCATCTGTGTGGGCAATGTGGCGGCACGGTGTCCCCTCTGCCTGGGAAGGAAATGCATCCCTCACAGGTGCCTCTGCCAGCAAGGGCCAATTAGGACTCAGATACACACACTGACACAGAAACAGAGGGACACACGCACGCACACACAAACACGCGCGCATACACACAAACACACACGCAGACACACACATGCAAAGAAAAAAACACACACAACAACGCAAGTGCACACACACACACACACACACACACACACGCACGAATGTGCACTGCTCACGCACAGGTTCATGTGCACGCAGTCGTAGGCTGATGGACAGAGCTAACCACAAAAATGCGCATTCCCCAGGCACACATGCACACACTGAGTTGACACCTGCTCTGCAAATAAACATACAGCTCACACACAAACATAGACTACGTGAATTCACACACACACACACACACACACACACACGCACACACGCACGCATTGAGTAGAAGGTCTCAACAATGAGCAGCCTGTTACTCATAACAGGAGCATCTCTGCTATCCTCTGAATCCCGCTGCGCTCATCCTCTGGCAGCATTATTCAATTTCACGTGTGTCAAGTGTAAATTATCAAAGGTGTGTAATAAATAGCACGGCGATTTACAGTGCCAGCCATTGTCAGAGGGTTGTGTTTCTCCTGTTTCTATAGTATTACAGGCAGTTATGTAAACATTATGAAGGAGAATCATTGCATTGCGATGTAAAGAGTCTCTCAAACTGCCAGCTAAAAAAACAACAACAACAAAGCTGCATTATTCTCTGAGTCTGCCATAAATGAGTGCTTCTCACCCATGAATGTAATTATTTACAGTAAATGTGTTTCCAGGCACAATTTATTCTCTTCTTTTGCTTCACATACATCTCAAGTTGTGCATCACTCTTAAAACTATTTACCATAATTTTTCTCGTTTAAGCAATCACACGCGATCGGCCGTGGTATACACTGTGATGATGGCTATGGCTGTTATTGGCACGCCGAGAAGAACAATGCCTTAAATGCTCATAGCCTTGAGTGTATTATTGCTTTTATAACATGGTTAGTGTTATGAAATCAGTGATTAACAGCAAATTTCACCCTCAATTCACCAACTCGGGACTCCTGTATCGCTGCCCTCCACACCCTCCTGTCTGACATCAGGGTCTTGAGCTCTGCTGTGTGTCGCAGTGTGTCTACATAGGTGGTGCGCCTCTTTCCTTTCCTGGCTTTGCCCTGGTGTGGCTCTGGGGTGTCAGTTTGCTCGCTAACAGTTCCGGGTGCCTGATGCAGTGCCCAGCCAGCCAGCCTCATCCTTCTCTATCTGACCTTGTCTGCGACCCCTGGTCCACATAGAGGTCCATGTTTCTGATGTGGTCCTCCCATGTGATACCCAGTGCCATTCATAGCATTCTTGTGTAGACGCCATCCAGGGCCCTTTCCTTCTGTTCAAAATATTATGTTGCTAACCAAAACCTAGTGTAGCCATGGGGTAAAGTCACTATACAACACAGTGCAACTTCAATGCATTCCAGTGGGGAGCTCCAATTAGATCATGTCATAAATATGCATTGTGGCTGGATTGTGTCCAGGCTGTTAAGCTTTCTAACACTGCAGTAATGTAGGCTGGAGGTCAAATCTGACGACTTCACATACCTCCATATCCCATAACAGTCTGAGTGCAGATTTAGCTGTCATGTCCCTGTGGTTATGGTTATTATGTCATTTTGTCAGCTTGACCGTGATCAAACGTGTCACTTACATCGGGGGTTTTAAAACGTTTTATTGTGCCAAAATCACACCAATGGGAAACCTGTATTCATAGCGCAATAACGGAACTACAAGCTTTTTTTTTGTGGGAAAAAAAAGATAATGAAAAAGGTTCACCTGTATGGGTCTAGAATGTGACTATTATTGGGAAATGAGTGCGCACAAAGTAGGCTATAGATATTTGTTTGTATAGTTCTATACAGTATGCAATAATAATGTGTGGTTGTCACAAAATCCCAAGGCACACCTGTACTTGTCTCATGGCACACCAGTGTGCCTCGGCACACTGTTTGGGAACCACTGACTTACCATCTATTTGTGATCTTATGAAACAACAACAACACGTGTAACTGTAGCTCTTGTAATAATGTGGGACAGGTATGTGACAAATTACGAGGAGATGTGCCAACAGTGTGAAGTGGATTCCAGGTAAAGCTATGGGTGGGGTTGGTGTAGCGCCAAGGCGAAGCCTGGTAAATAAAGCTCTCTCACACACACACACACACACACACACACACACACACACACACACACACACACACACACACACACACACACACACACACTCTACACTAAATCCCTCCCAAATCCACCATAAGGATACGTCATACGCGCAAACATGAAGACTCTCAATCAACCACGAACGTGGGAAGGTGTCCAACATGACTCCCATACCTACTACTCACTCCTCCGCCTGTCCTCACATGCACTGTGTGCATTGTTCAAAAATGTCAAGAAAAGAGCCAAATTCCGTGCCAGGGAATTGCGGTCGTAACTAAGTATCCTCCAGCATGTGTCTGTGATTAGCTCGCCGTGGTAGCTGGCTATAGCTACGCCAGCTAAAGCTAGCCAGCAGGGTTCCCTCAAGGCCAAGTGAGATGTGTTTTTTTTTTTTTTTTTGGTTACATTTGTTTTTCCCATGGCCCATTTCCAGCACCACTCATTAGAGATGGCGTAATACGCGGGCCTGTCTGACTGTGCCCACTTGTGCCTGAGAAACTCTATACGAGGTGCTGCTGTGGGGGGGGGGGGGAGGGGAGAAAACAGTTGGTAAGGGGGCACCGAGCAGGAGCTGACATGCCACTGCTTTTGCGACATGCCTGAGATTTGGAGATTTGGCTCAATAAGCCAGCAGTGATGATGGCTCCCCTATTGTACTGTTTGCTTCACACTGTTGTGATTGGCTGTATGCCTCTTTTAGATGCTATATTGCAGAGCAGCGATACAGCTTCTCATCAGAATCGCTCTCACTCAGTCAGAACTGGTTATGGCTTTATTTGGCAGGTACAATAACGCATTTGTTTGGATAAAGTGACACTTGAGTTAGAGTAGATTCTCAAAGACAGCAAACATAGCTTATCTACAAGCTCACAATGAGTTGCAACGCGTTATGAGCGTGCATTTTCAAGCTCAAAGCAAGCTATTTCCCCCGTGCCTTAATTGGTGCAAAGCTCAAACAAATTGCACAAGAACAGTGTCACTATAACTGCTGCAGAGACATACCAAAAGCTTACAGACTTCCTTACTACAACTCACTGACATACTGCAGCACAGGGACAACAGAATCTCACAACGCGGGACAGTGCAAGACATGTTATGAACAGTAGGCTACTAGGCTCGGCATATCATGGTACATGTATACATTCAACATTCATTAGTGCAGACACTTTGACAACTTACCGAATTTCATAGTGCACACTGACATGCACAGTGCCAGAGCAAATGGACCTCACATACAATACTGTACAGTACAGTACAGTACAGTGGAAAGACTGCAATAAACATAACAGACAGTAGACTATATCACTACAATATGCCTTATATTCAATATTTATTGTGCAGAGACATTATTGACAACTGGCAGTTCGGTAGTAGCCTACACCAGAATATTTATACAGTATATGCTATTGTACGTGCAATCCCTTTACTTACGTCCCTGATACACTTCACATCGGTTGTTCTCAAGGTGGGGTCCGGGAACCTTGAGGGGGTTCCATGGGGTCCCCAGCAAAATTAGTTTAACCACTTTAACCCGATAATATACTGTACTATTTTAAAATAGCAGATCTACAAGCTCACAAAGTGTCGCGATATGACGCGTTTGTTAGCTTGTACACCTTTGTATTTTCAGGAAAAAATGACACAAATTTGGAATATCTTTGAAACATTTTTGCAACACAAATCTTGTACGAGGGCTTCCCTCCCTGGCACAAAATGTTTTCAGATGGGAGTCCGTGACCGAATACATAATTTAATCTGGGGTTCTTGACATGAAAATGTTTGACAACCCCTGCTTTACATAAGACTTTAAATAACAGAACATTGTGAATGACTTCTCCTATCTGCAGATCAGCTTATGAAACGTTGCAAATCTGTCGTGTGCGTTACCTCATTAAACCCTTATCCTGCTGCACAACATGACAAAATGCACTCTCTCTACCAGGACACAGGGGGATATGTCAGCAATGGTATTCACCAAACCAGGTCATCTGGATTGCCTGAAACAAATCAACTTGTCACCTCAGGGTTGCTGTGTGTGTGTGTGGGTGTGTGTGGGTGTGTGTGTGTGTGTGTGTGTGTGTGTGTGTGTGTGTGTGTGTGTGTGTGTGTGCGTGTGCGTGTGTGCGCGTGTGCAGGCCAAACGTCCCCACAAGCATAGTAGAATTTGAGAAATAGACATTGCGAGGACCATTTTCCTGGTCCTCACAAAAAAAAATGATTGTCGTAAAGTTTAAAAAAAATGTTTTTGCGATAGGCTTACATTTAGTAAAAGATTAAGGTTATATTTTAGGTTTAGGTGTGTTAGGGTTAGAGTTATGTCTGATTTATAGTTGCGCATCGGTGTAACACACCGACAATAAAGTTCACAATGCGTTCCGCTGCAACACATTGTGAGCTTGTAGATCGGCTATTTTAGGTTTTACATTCAGGGTTTTTTACCGTTCTTTTTTTATTTTTTATTTTTTATTGCATTCATACAATCTGTGTTCTAAAATGTTGATGTCCCCACAAGTATAGTAATACAAACGTGTGTGTGTTTCTGTGTGTGTGTGTGTGTGTGTGTGTGTGTGTGTGTGTGTGTAAGAGAGGCGGGGGTCCACTGTGCCCTGACTTCAGATAGCGAGAACCGGTTTTCCTGTGTAGACTTGCGAAGCGAGCTAATTCATGTCTGCCTCACTTGTACTGAGATGAGCTGAGCAGAGCTGAGAGAGGAGCGCTCCGGGGCCATTATGCTGGTGCTGTCATCCCTTCTCACCGTCCCTCAACAACCGTCTCTCACACACACACACACACACACACACACACACACACACACACACACACACACACACACACACACACACACACACACACATACACACACACACACACACACACACACACACACGCCGGCGCCCTCCATCCCCTCTTGACGCGTGTGCACGTAATCGCGCTTGGTGCAGATCGCTCAGAGATGAAGTGTGGGGAGATTCAACCAAATTAAGGTTCAGCGAAAGTCAATTATGTGCAATTCCATGTTCATTGAAACTGAGCTGAATTCAGTTAATATCAATTCAATCCAGTTTAGTTCAATTTGTTTCTAGCATGAGACACTTCGCAGTCAGTCTGAAACTAGAGATATACAGTACAATCATCACACAACGATAATATACATAGCATCATACATTATTGACAGTAACGTATGCTGTCAGGACATCACATGAAAAGACTGTGAGACCAGAGAGAAGGTGTCAGAAATCACCCATCAGTGCATAAGTTCTGCTATGTGACTTATTACATAAAACAAACTGTAGGCCTCTATAGGTCAAGTCACACATACAGACATGAATGGACGTGACAGCTTTGCCTTGATTTGACGTAGGCTTCTCAAACTAGGCAACAACTAGCTCTTGGGTGAGCCTAAAAAGCTGAACCCACATTGCTACCTACATTCCATTTATAGACTATGATTATGTCACTTTGCATTCACGATATGAGCTCCAGTGGGTCGAAACAGGGGACTGCTACATCCAATACATTTAATGCACTGTGTCCGCATGCAGAACGAATGGCCAAGATGTGACTCTCTCCAGTGTGATAACCCGTGATGTTTAGCTTATTATATCGTTGCTGTCGGGCAGAAACCTTGTATCTCCATATTTTAACTTTTTAATGTTTTTTTCATAATTTAATGCTGTGCTTCATCATACAAGAGTGTCGCACAAAAGTAGAAAAAATGTTTTCACTATTTTTAAAAGTTTTGAAATAATAATGTAAAAGGAACGGCTTGCGTTCTACAGAGCCATGCCGTAAACCAGTTTTTGTTCTCATAATTGCACGTTGCCTCCACACCCCCTCCCCTAAAAAAATACCCAATATCCCAATATCTGTGTGGCTTCCCAATCTATGATTGTGAAGTCATGTTATTGACTTGACAAACTTTGATGACATTAGTCTTGCCCAAATACGGAGGGATGGTAATCTGAGATTATGAATTTGCTAAATATGAAGAATATTCACAATATGTGAAAAATATGGGGATTTACTTTCCTGGCCTACTGTCAGCGTGCACAAGAAATCTGACGCTGATCGGCCCATTCGTTTGCAAGATTAGCCGGGGACACAGAGAGACACACAGACCCAGAGACCCAGATCCAGACGCACGCGCACACACATGCACTCACAGACCCTCCTCTAGGCAGCTCGCCGCATTAGGTGCCACGCTGTAAAAATAAAACCCTCAAACAACGTTTGACACGGCGTATAGAAGCCCTGCCTTCCATGCATACCATGTTGGTGAGTTCACATGTTGTGGAGTGATGAGGCTGGCTCCTGTGGCTGGCTGACTGACTGGAAAGCTTTGATTCTCACACAAATACGTCTCGTATATGTCTCGTGGACCAACCTAACCCTGACCTCATCAGCTGATCCTCAACCACGGTGGGATGGTCTACTTTGTGGTGAGGCTGTGAGCCAGTGATGTCTGCATCATGTGCCGTGAGGGGCTGCTGTGTGCTTGCATGCACATTCTCATTCCCTGATAGCAGTGGTGGAAAGCACATTTTTGAAGTATTTTTTACTTAACTGGAGTATTTCCAATTTTCAATACTTTTACTTCTACTCCACTACATCTCAGAGGCAAATATTGTACTTTTTACTCCATTAACACAATTTGAGTTACTTGTTACTTTGTGGATTGTGATTATAGTTACAAAACATGCATTAACCACTTCAGCCCTATTTAAACTTAGGTTATTTGAAAATAGACGATCTACAAGGCGTCGTGAGCTTATAGATCTGCTACTTTCAAAAGATTTGTACATATTTTATACATTTGAAAACTTGTGAAATGGGACATTCTGCATAATGAGTACTTTTACTTTTGGTACTTTAAGTATATTTTGATGCCAATATCAATCAACTTTTACTCAAGTATTCAAGTTTGAATACCAAACTTTTACTTGTAACAGAGTATTTCTTCACTGCGGCATTGATACTTTAATTTAAGTAAAAAAATTTAATACTTCCTCCACCACTGCCTGATAGTCACATAGTTTCATGGCTTTTGTGCGGAAAGTTGTAGCCAGCTGTAACAAGGGAGGGAGTACTTTGAGTCTACAGAGGACACACTGTGTAAAGCTACAGACCTGACTGCCTCTGGTGGTGTGAGACTTGGGTACCTGTTATTTCTCCATCCATCGATTTGTGTATTGTTCTATCTTTCTATTTATCTCTTCTCTCATTCTATCATCATATACGCACTGCATGTCTTTTCGTATTGTGGCAATTTGTTTTCATTGATGTTAAGTTCCTTCTGTACACACATTCACCACTCAAATCAAAGCAATTTCACCAGTAAAATACATCATATGAGGTGAGCACTTCCATTCACCCGAGACAACCTTTTATAAGCCCCTAATAATACCCCAGTTCCATGCTACACTGAATCAAGCGGAATAAAACTTGATTTTGTTTTGCGGGCGTATCACTTTAGACTCTGGCACCCAATCAATACCTCTAATTGCTCTCCAGTGTCTTGAATTTAGATGTTATAAAGCACGCTGGATTGTTCTGTGATATTTCGCCAAAAAAGAAAAGTCTGGCCCAAGGCAGCATGAGTCACAAGCATCACCATCTTCCTCCTACCGTTGCGTACAAACGTGGAAACAGTGCCAGGAAAACGTAATCTAAATTTGTACCGAGTTTCATTTCTTATTTATTTATTTCAGTAAGAAAATCCACCTGTGGGTTAAAATGAGTTATTATTTCTTGATCTTCTTCCATTCCCGGGGAACATCTCTGCCCCTGTCTTTCACGCTTTATTTTTGACAAAAACAACACTTTTACCGAGGTGCAGTTGCTTATTAAAAGGACGTGTTAACATTCACATTCCTTAGAGCACATAAAGGTGCTGTTGCTGTGTGTGAACTGTGCTTCGGGAGTTAATTACTGTCACTGCAGCAACCTGGGAAAATGTCTGTGCAGGTGAGGTTGCATCAACATGGGACGATTGATTCCTTTTTTACGGCCTCGCTGAGATCTGCACCAACTTGTCATCTCTTTGCCCTGGGGGACTTTGGATTCTCTGCTCATTTCCAACTGAAGTAATTTGGTCACATGTGGGCGTCTGAGTCAACCAAAAGATCTTTGGATTTCCCAGTCATTTCAATGTCTGCTTTCATAGTAGATCTAATCAAAGCCGTGGCCGACCAAACCTGTTTCCCCAGAATTGTGTTTTGTTTTTTTCAACTGCAAGGATTCAACAAAACATCAAGTGAAGGAAGGGTCGCACTCAGAAATAAAAAGTCATTTTCTCTTTTATTACTCCATATGCCTCATTCAATTGACTTTTTATTTCTGAGTGCGACCCTTTGTTTGATGTTTTGTTGAACGGTTTATTAGGACAACGCACCGGAGCGCGGTGCTATCAGAAATAACAGCAAGGATTCAGAAATGGGGCCTCTTTAAGCAATGTGTATGGGCGTGTGTGTGTGTTTTCGAGGGACACTATAGCCTTTTTTATTGCATCAGTGCTCTGAAAGCTCTGTTCACATAATAATTGAGTTAAGCTAAATGCAGGCGGATACATTGGACAAGCCCAAAGGAGGGTGAAACTCCAGGGGCGATATTTGTACATCGTTCAATCCTACAAGCCAGAAATCAATAGGAAACAGTTTCCACAGTGTTTCTTAACAAGCCGCCCTGAAACAGCTGTTGTTCTGGCAGGATAATATTGATGTCACAGGACGCGACACAGCTTTGGGAAAGAAGCACACGTAGCCACTGACCACAAACTGCCTTCTAGGATGGCAATATTTTTTTATAGATAGATGCAGTATACAGACAGACAGACAGACATGCCACAGTAAAGAAGAGAATAAAATATGATCCAACATAGACAAAGATTCAATGACATTTTATAGATTGATTTAATGATTACCTTATTAACACGATTGTTAACAGTACAGGTAGTACACTTTAAGATTATGCTAAAACTATAACACAAAAAGCCCCAGGGGCCTTGTTTCCTGTGTGGTCCATTGTACTCAATTCATCAGTAATACATATAATACATACAATACCATACAAACACAAAGTATCCCAAGCAAAAAGCCAGCAGTGATTCACGGTTTAAGACATTACCCCTGCTGTAGTTTCCCATCATGCAACAGGGCTGACTCCCCTATCTGCCATATACCACCATGCCCTGTGGTGCCGTCTGTCAGTCAGTGTCACTGGGTGGTTATCCTATACACCGATATCACTGTCATCCAGGCCTCAGGGGAGCTCTGGATCCTTCCGCTGGGTGCTCGGAAACACACACAAACCCCCGCTGGGACGATGGTTCCAGAGACCCTCGCTAATGACCTGTCATACACATTCATTCATTATGGGGTTGGTTTTAACACGAAGAGAGTCAGAGAGGGCGTGTGCTGTTTGTGGTGGCGTGATAACAGCCTGGCTCGTGATCACACAACACACTGTAAAAGGACCATGCAGAGATTGTATTGTTTTCCACACGTGGTGCACGTGTGTGTTTTTAGAGTAAATGACTCAAAACATTTTGTGGCCATGTGTATCGAGGAAAAATACATCTTTAATTCATTTGCTGAAGAATTACTTGCTGTGAACTAAGGCCTATTCTATTCATGACATAAACATAGATTATGAAACACATTGAGAAAATGCCTCTCAGATTTCCTACTGTCTCTCTCTCCTACACTTTCTCCCTCTCAGGCCCCAATGCGGGATGAATGCAATGTGGGTCCCCCACAGCGCAATTGCGCACAGCTGGCACACACACGCATTCCCGATGGATAGTATAGCAAGGAAAGAGCGCTGTCCCTTTCAACCAGCTTCACTTTAGAAGATGCCACTGTCACCGGGGATTGCTAAGAAAAGCATTGAAAACGTGCAGACTTCCCCAGTGATGCAGTTGTTCTCAACAATCAGCATCTTTGTTAGCTCTTGGAATTAAATACATTTCTTAAACGTCCATGGAGGCAGTCGAATGAAGTCGGGAGATCAGTCGGTTGGAAGGTGGGAAAACAGTTGCCGAATGCACCTAAGAGCCGACACCGACAGACGGCTACTATGGTGCTAAAAAATTGCCTATGGCTTGATGTCTTTTTCAACAACAACCCGCTGCTATTCAACGCTTCCCTACAACTTGCAACCAGACGCGACAGTGTACCCACCGCCCATTCAACAGCCGATTTTCGGCAACAGCCGCTTTCCAACACTTACCGCCGCCGACATCGTGCAGCTGGAGAGCCACCTTCACAATGTCTCCCTCTCAGCATCCCTACTGTCTGTCTCCACTGCACTATCTCCCTCTAAGCTTTCCTACCACCTGTCTCCGCTACACGAGGGCATTAGAGTGTGCCGCACGAACTGGGAACCACATCCATTTGAAGACATTCTACTGTAGCTCTGTTTAAAAAACAGTAAGATGAAATTAGAGAGCATTATCACAGCCTACTGAGTTTTCCTCTTCTCTTTTGTCCGTACTGTATTTGCGCTGTAACCTTCTTATTGGACGCCATACAGCGTGTCGGTTCAGAGCAAATGAGGCAGATGCTGTTCTTCACGGTTCACAGAGTCAAATGGGCCCGTTTTCTTTGCAAAGGTTCTTTGAAACGGACCCATTCACACATTTTGTAGTGGTAGTGTTTGCTCTCCCGACCCCCCCACACCACCACCACCACCATGTCAAGCTCTCTCTTTGTCTTCCTCATTCTATCTGTCTTTCGTTCCCAATTGTCTCCTCTTTCGATCTCTCCTTTCAATGTCTGTTATCATTTTCCTTTATATGCACGTTTTCGCTTTATTTACCCAGGACTGCGGAGAGACAGGAAACCGAGGGCATAGAGAGGCGGAAGACAGACAGACACAGATCTCGAGCTGGCATTGAACCCGGGGTGGCTGCGATCACAGTATGTGGTTGATGCATTATCCGGACAGCTACCGGTGCATCCCAGGAATAGACTGCGACGAAATTCCTGTGCAGCAGGAACAACAAAACAACCGTCTCCGCTAACAAGGCGCAGGGAGAGGAAGCTTCTCGCCGTGCCAAATTAAACTCAGGCAAATGTCATCTTGATAACAGCACAACAGCAAAAAGTAAACATCAGTGAAAATGTCACGCTGCTGAACAGCGTCGGGGGAGTTATGCATCATGGGATTGCTGTTGTGGTAAACATAATCAATTAGATGAAATTCAATTCATATCCTCATCTGCATAATTTAAGGTACTTGGACCCACAGATATGTATTGACGATAATATGCTGATAATAATGTTGCATATATATATACGCTCACGCATGTGCATGTACCCACACTCACAGACACATCCATGCGCTTTTTCAAACCTCTCTCATCCCAGTCATTCGGTCCATCCATTTCAATACTTGTTCAGGTATGCTGACCTACGGAAATGTATTGCAAAAGTCCCCCCCCCCCTCCCCATCGACCCCCTCCAGTGCATCTGCGTCGTCACATACAATCTATATGCTCCTCTAGCTATTTTTAAACATGCGAGAGCAACTCGGTAAGCAACTCATCCATTCTCCACATGCCCACTTTACTTTCGGTGATGGACAGAAACGTATCAGCGAAGTTGGCACCCCAGCGTGTGTGCATGCATGCACCCACTTTCCAGTATACAGTCTTCTCCACACCCCTCTGGCTATTTCCAACCATGCATCTTATGAGTCAATCCATTCTCCACATGTCCAAGTCTTTCTCCCTCCCCCCCTACCCCGGCGAGTGTACTCAATGTTGACATATGCGATATACAATCTACTGCCCTGATATGTTTATTAAATTATATATATAAATCTTCTTCCCAGGCGCCTGCTTAGAGTTTTTCCTTTGTCACCGCTAGCGATCGATGCGCCTGACGCTGTGCCCAGGCTAACAAGGGAGTGTCGGAGGGGGGGGTTCATGTCTGTGTGTGTGTGCAAGTACTGTATAGTGCTTCATCTACTTCTATGGACCAGCTCACCCGCCTCCCCCCCCCTGGCCGGTCGTCGCCAGATGGTATTTATTACGTGCTTTGTTTTAACATCCATTCGCTATGAGTGAAAATCAATTTTTCATTTGGACTTAATTGTCTTTGTTGCACTAGCAACTCAAGGCCTGTGCGTACGTATGCTCTTCTGCCGCGGGTTCTTTCTCTTCCTCTGCCTCGCACGACAGCCCCACCCACCTTGCAGCTGTATTTTATCCCCAATTACACATGTCTGGGGGCCCCGCGAGCCCCCCGAGGAGGAGCATAGGCCTTCTGGGAGTCTTCCGCAGGAAGACTGAGCCAAGGGGAGAAGTATCTCTCTGCTAGATGATTTAGTCACGCTTATGGGAAGAGTATTGGATTCAGACGCAGACTTTACCCACTGACCCAGAGACAGTCTCAGACTCTCAGGCCCAGGGTATTTCTTCCAGCTGTTTAAGTGCTGTGAACATCGTAGGAGCTCTTGGAGCTCTCCGCGTTATTATATTATTTGGTGGTTTTGTAAGTTAATGTAATCCTTTTAGCTTCCAGGCTGCTTTTTAGATTTTGCTGATATTATTTTGTCTTTAATCTATCCTCTCTCTTACACACAATTCAATTCAATTCAATTCAATTCAAAGGGCTTTATTGGCATGAGAAAACATACGTTTACATTGCCAAAGCAAAAAGACAGCAATACAATCAAAACAAAAAATGTACATTTGAAAGTCAGAATCTTCAATAGATCAATTTCTATGTACCAAGATCACTGGGTGCAGGTATAGTGTAGGAATATACACAATGATTAGTCTTTAGGGTGGTTGTGTTCCGTTCGATATCCTTCTCCTATCACAACAACTCACGAATCTTGCTGCTGTGTTTGCACATTGTTGTACTTCGCCCAGCAGATATGGGAGTTTTTTGTCGTTGGTCATGTTTTCAAAGTCTCTGTGTGTGGTTGTAATCTGTGGGAAGTATGTGTCTCTGATGTCTTGGTACAATGGACAGACGGTTAGGAAGTGTAGCTCGGTTTCCACTTCCTTTTGTGTGCAGTGGGTGCATAGTCTGTCTTCTCTCGGGATACAGGTCTGCCTGTGACGACCTTTCTCGATCGCAAGACTGTGCTCACTGAATCTGTATCTAGTTAAGATTTTTCTTTGTTTTGGGTCGGTCACGGTGCTCAGGTATTCTGCCACTGTGTATTCTCTGTTTAGGGCCAGATAGCATTCTAGTTTACTCTGCTTTTGTGTTGCTTCTTTCCAATGTGTCAGGTAGTTTTCCTTTTGCTGTTTTATAATTTTGTTTGGTCCGATGGGTTTTCTATCTCGTGGCTCTGTTTGTGTTTGTGCCCGGAGTTCCATGGCCAGCTGGCTGAGGGGGCATCTCTCTAGAGTTTCGCTGTGTGTGAGTGCTTTGTTATGGAGTGCATTTAGGTCGCTTTCTTTTAGGTGGTTGTAGAACTTAAGTGCTCTCTTTTTTATTTTGATTATGAGTGGGTATCGTCCTAGTTCTGCCCTGCATGCATTATTTGGTGTTTTTCGCTGGGTACGGAGAATGGATTTGCAGAATTCTGTTTGTAGGGTCTCGGTTTGGTGTTTATCCCATTTTTCAAGGTCATGGTTTGCTAATGGTCCCCAGATCTCACAACCATCCAGTATTTTAAGCCAGGTTTTAATTGGGATGTCTATTTTGATGTTTCTTTTGATAGCATAGAATGCCCTTCTTGCCTTGTCTCTCAGGTCCTTTACAGCTTGGTTGTAGTTCCCTGTGCTGCTGATGTTTAGGCCAAGGTAGGTATAGTTTTTTGTTTGTTCTAGTGGGATCGTATTTAGGAAAAATTGATGGTTTTGGCGGCTGGATCTTTTTTGAAATATCATGATTTTAGTCTTAGTTAGGTTCACTGTCAGGGCCCATGTCTGCGAGAATTTGTGTAGGAGATCAAGTTGCTGCTGTAGTCCTTCGTTGGTTGGAGACAGCAGCAGCAGGTCATCTGCGAAAAGTAAGCATTTGATTTCTGTGTTTGCCAAGGGGATGCCTGGAGCTGTAGACTGTTCTAACGTTTTTGCTAACTCGTTGATATATATGTTGAAGAGTGTTGGACTCAGGCTGCATCCCTGTCTAACTCCTCGGCTTTGGGGGAAAAAGTCTGTGTGCTTTTCGCCTATTTTAACTGCGCATTTGTTGTTTGTGTACATTGATTTTATGATGTCATAGGTTTTCCCCCCTATGCCACTTTCCAATAGTTTGTACATCAGACCCTCATGCCAAATTGAATCGAATGCTTTTTTGAAGTCGACAAAGCAGGAGAATAATTTGCTTTTGTTTTTGTTTATTTGGTTGTCAATTAGGGTGTTTAGAGTGTAAATGTGGTCTGTTGTGCGATATTTTGGTAGAAAGCCAATTTGTGATTTGCTCAGGACATTGCTTTCTGTGAGGAAGTTTAGGATTCTGTGGTTGAGGATCATGCAGAGGATCTTTCCGAGGTTGCTGTTTACACAGATCCCACGGTAGTTATTTGGGTCATATTTGTCTCCACTTTTGTGGAGTGGCGTTATCAGCCCTTGATTCCATGTGCTAGGGAAGATCCCAGAGCTGAGCACTATATTTAGGAGTTTTAGTATGGCCATTTGGAATTTGAGGTCGGTGAATTTTATCATTTCATTTAGAATACCGTCTGCCCCACAGGCCTTCTTGGTTTTAAGTGTTTTTATTTTGTCTTGTAGTTCTTTTAGGTTGATTTGGGAATCTAGTGGATTCTGGTAGTCTTTTACGGCTGACTCTAGGTTTTGTAGTTTATCTTTTATTTGTTTTTGTTCTTTGTTCTTCTGGATTGGGCCAAAGAGGCTAGAAAAATGATTCACCCATATATCTCCATTTTGGATGGGTAGTTCGTCCTGTTTTAGCTTATTAAGTCTGTTCCAGTTTTCCCAGAAGCTGTTTGTCTGTATGGAATCTTCGATATCTTGCAGTTGGTTTCTAACATGTTGATTTCTTTTTTCTCTTACTGTATTTTTGTATTGTTTCAGTGTTTCCCCATATTGGAGACGTATGTTGTGGTTGTCTGGGTCTCTGTGTTTTTGGTTTGATAGTTTCCTTAATTTTTTCCTGAGATTATTGCAGTCATTATCGTACCATTTGTCATTCTCAACGTTTTTTCTGGCTTTCCTGTTTGATACTTTTAAGTTTGCTAGTGAGGCTGTTAGTTCAAATATATGATTGAGGCCTTCTACTGCCCTGTTTACACTTTCACTGTTTTCTTCAAAGGTTTTTTCTAGGAAATGATACAGTTGTGATTGGACTTGTTTTTGCCTAATAGCATTTTGGAAAGCTTCTGCGCTATGTTCATTCCATTTGTAACGTTTTCTTATAGTATGTAGTTTGTTTGGCGTTTGTTCTTTGTGTCTGTGTGTTGATCTGTTTAGATAGGCTGTGATTCTGTTGTGGTCTGACAGGGGTGTTTGCGGGCTGACTGTGAAGGCTCTGAGCGATGCTAGGTTTATGTCTGTGATAAAGTAATCTACCGAGCTGTTTCCCTGGGATGAGCTGTATGTATATCTACCGAAGGAGTCCCCTCGGAGTCTACCGTTAACAATGTACAGACCCAGTGAGCGACAGAGCTGTAGCAGTTGTGACCCATGTTTGTTCGTTGTTTTGTCGTGATTGTATCTCGGGGGACATGTTGGGGAGCTGATGTTTCCCCCTCCTGGTAGGTGTTTGTTTCCCTGTGTGTTGAGGGTGTCAGGCCCTTGTCCTGTTCTGGCATTTAGGTCTCCACAAATTACAATGTGACCGTGTGCCTGGAAACGGCTGATATCCTCTTCTAGTGTGGGGAAAAAGTCCTCTGTATAGTAAGGGGATTCAATTGGGGGGATGTAGGTGGCACACAGGTAGACATTTTTTTCGGTTGTGGTAAGTTCCTTGTTTATTTCTAGCCAGATGGAAGATGTTCCAGTTTTGACTAGCTTAATGGCGTGGACTAGTTCTGATTTGTACCATATTAGCATACCTCCAGAGTCCCTTCCCTGGGTGACTCCTGCTAGCTTTGTAGATGGTACCACAAGTTCTCTGTAGCCAGTAGGACAGCCAGTGGGGCTGTCCCCTCTGTGCCATGTTTCTTGTAGAACAATGATGTCTATGTTTGCAATCTCTTTGGCAAAGTCTGGGGTTCTGCTTTTGATGCCAAGGGCAGTTGACCTCAAACCTTGTATATTCCAGGATGATATAGTGAGTGCTTTGTACTCCATTGTTCACATTGTTGTTACATTCCAGGGGTTCTGCCCTGGGCCCATGCTGTGTAGAAATCCCTGAACATCTGCTCTATGCTGTGTGTGCTGGGGATGGCTCTGGTCACCGCCTGTGCATATGTGTATGGTTGGAGAGGGAGGGGGAGAGTGGGCGGTGGTGAGGCTGATGTAGGAGTGTATGGAATGGACATCAGTGGTGTGGGTGCGCTGTGTGTGGGATGAGGTCTGGGTGGAGCAGTGAAGATAGGCATCAGGGGTGTGGGTGGGCCGCTTTGTTGTGTGGCATGGGGTCTGGATGGAGCGGAGGGGTGTCTAAGAGAGGGTCTGCTAGGTTGATAGGGGTGGTGACGCCTAGTAGAGTGTCCTCTGTGTGCAGTGCGGTGTCCTCTGGGTGTAGGATGTTGTCCACGCTGGTTGCGTTTGTAGGGTGTTGTGTCTGTAGGATGGTTGCGGTCGAGTGCAATGTCCTTCAGGCTCTTTGCAAAAGTTGGAATGTCAGCCTTGCGGATGTGTACCTGGTCGTGTAGGCTTCCCTTGTCCAGGGTTGGGTGTTCTGCAAAGTGGACCTTATTCTTCCTTGCACAGATTCTGGAAGTCTGTGTGTTGATTGCGTTGATGTAGTCGTATTCGACGTCGCCTCTGTGTAGCAGTGCCGAGATGACTACTTCTGCGTTGGGAAATGTTGAGGTGGCTTTTTCTATCATTCCCTTGGTGGACGTAACCATCTCGTGGTCTTCCTGAAACCATATGTCGTTTGTGCCGGTGTGGATTATTATGTGGCTGGGGGAGCCCAGCCGGTCCCTTGTCAATAGCTCCATTGCACGTGCTGTGTTTCGACATCTGATGTGTTCAACTCTGTGCTTTGGGAAGAGTTTTTTTGCATCAATGTACTTCCCATTTGAGTCAGTCAGGAGTACAATTTCTGGGTTTTGTGGCTGGCTGTTTCCTGGAGGTGTGGCAGTGGGGGAGGGTTGGGGTGAGTCCTCTTGAGTTGGGGTGAGAACGATCTCTTGGGAGAGTGCTTGGCTTTGACGTCCCGCTGATTGGTCAAGGTTATCTGCTATTTCTCCCTGCTGATAGCTGGTTGGAGTTGCTTCCCTTTCAAGCCTTTCTATCTCTCTCCTGAGTGCCCCTATTTCCTTTTCCTGTCTTTCTCTTAGCATTTCTAGCTCCTTTCCCATGTCTTCCTTTAGCTGTCTTATCTCCTTTCCCATATGTTCTTGTAGCTGTACCAACTCCTG
Organism: Gymnoscopelus microlampas; assembly: GCF_963454915.1. Taxonomy (NCBI): domain Eukaryota; kingdom Metazoa; phylum Chordata; class Actinopteri; order Myctophiformes; family Myctophidae; genus Gymnoscopelus; species Gymnoscopelus microlampas. The sequence continues at coordinate 19,440,837 of NC_139942.1, forward strand.
TTTGAGTTCCAACTCACTGTCTTGGAACCTTTTCACCTTTGCACACCTTTCACACACACACACACACACACACACACTGACAATACGTCACTGAGCGATGTGTTGATCTGTGTCTTCAGCTTTCTGTACCCAGCATTGGCTGGGTTATTGGGGGAGGGAAATATGCTCTCTCTCTAGTTTATTGCACAGGTGAAATAGGCTCTCTCTCCATCCCTCCTCCTCCTCCTCACAACTGTCATTACTTAGTTTTTCATGGCTGTTTTGTGTTGTGAACTCAGGAAGCTTCTTGTATTATTATTTAATAACAATAGTAATAACATTTACTTCATGTTTGTAGCTTTGAATCAGATTTAGACTATTTAGATATTTCTTAAGCTCAACCATTTCCATTCACTTTGAATGACTGAAATTGTCTTTTCGTTTTACCACCATGATGATTTTCTTTTCATTTGACATTTTCAGCATAACATTCCCTCATATCCTCCAGTTGCCTCAGTCAAAAGCAAATTTTTCCAATTAGATTTGATGTACTGTAATTAAACCACATTAAGCCCTCGTGTCTACCAATATTAGGGATTTGTTTAATGTAAAAAAAAAACGTTTAGACTCTTCTGTCTATTGTGAAGGCGCATGGTGTCAGCGGTTTAATTTACAGGGCAGTGGGGCACTGTAGCCCTGCAGCAAACATCTAAAAAGTGTGACCTCTGATAACTGCCTCTGTATGTGGATGATGTTTGCTATTTGACAGCCAAACAACATTGCGAATCCACTGTCTACTGCAGTGTTATCAGCCATAGAAGCCATCTACCATCTTGTTAAATCACACAGTAATTATCACTGAAATACCATTATAGTGACATTTCATTCTAGCATTAATGTCTTCACACCAGGTGTGTGCTGGTATTCAACAACTCCATATTTCCTGGTCGCCTTTGCTTATCGCTTTTGACCTACATTTCTTTTGAACGTCTTTTGAGTTTTGAGCTTTTCAGAATCTTTTGCTTCTCCATCTTGTGTGTGACATTTTGAATCCTTTGAAGCCGCTTGAATATCTTGTGGGTTTTCTTTCTTTCAATCCCCCACAGCGCGTATAGCTTTTTAGCTAGTCAGCTTGTAAGACCTGAACACGTTGGAGTCACTTTAACATCTGGTTAGAGATGAGAAAATGCACATGCAGGCATTTGCAACCACACATTATTCAAAACAAAACACTCTGCGTCCCAGTGGACTTAGTCAACACTGCACAAAACCAGGACTGCGTTTAGTCAGTGGAGTCCTGCGTAACCCTCACCACCCCAGCGGACGCACACACACACACACACACACACACACACACACACACACACACACACACACACACACACACACACACACACACACACACACACACACACACACACGCACACATGCACGCACCCCAGCATATGGAGTTCTAACCTAATCGCACTCTCATAGGGAATGTAAACATGTGTATGGACGCACCTTCATACACACACACACACACACACACACACACACACACACACACACACACACACACACACACACACACACACACACACACACACACTACACACTACACAATTCACTATCTAGGTCTGTTACTGGAAACAAAAGTGTATAGCTGGGATGAGATCAGCAGTTCTCCTAAGCTTTGGGGAGGTGGGGAGGGGGGGCATATCTCTCCCCAACAGTTTCCTGGATGCCAGAGTGACTGCTCTAGCACAGCTAAATGATAGGAAACTCAATGACTCACACAGCAGCTACACACACACACACACACACACACACACACACACACACACACACACACACACACACACACACACACACACACACACACACACACACACACACAACATTGCAGTCTAGGCCACAGCATTCAGTTTTTTATCGATAGATGACAACACAAAATGTCACGAATACCAACTGGAATATATGGGATACAATTAGGCTATGCTGGCTTCTCTCCATAACAAATTATAGAGACTATATGAAAGTATAAAATTATATAAATGAATACTGTTACCTATAATAATAAATATAGATTATCACCTGAGCATCTGTCGCCGGTAACTTAGTTTACTGGAGTATTTCCAATTTTCAGTACTTATACTTCTACTCCACTACATCTCAGAGGCAAATGTTGTACTTTTACTCCACTACAATTATTTGAAAAATGTACTTACTAGTTACTTTGCAGATATACATTATTACTGTACATATTAAAACATACATTGACTACTGTAGCCCTATTGTATACCTAGGCATCGCGACGCGTAGTGAGCTTGTAGATCTTTCAAACATTTTAGTACTTTTACTTTTGGTACTTTAAGTACATTTTGATACCAATACTTTTGCACTTTTACTCAAGTAAATTTAGAATTCCGGACTTTTACTTGTAACAGAGTATTTCTGCATTGCAGTATTGATACTTTTACTTAAGTAAAACATTTGAGTACTTTTCCCACCACTGATCAACAGCAATATTTGTGTAATGAGACATTACAGAAGACATTAGATTAACAAAAGGCCTAGTTTTTGCTCCTTTATATACTGGTGTCACTTGCCGGTAATAACAGATCTTCAAGCTAAGTATCAACAAGCAACATCGTTGTGCAATGGCATATACTGTACATTGAGTTTCAGGTACACAACAGTGTGATGACAAAGGACTATGAACGTACTGAGGAGCACTGGTTGTCAATGGGGTCTTTGGACCTGCAGGGGTCCTTGGGGGGGGTTACTGGGCCCCAGTTGAATGATTACTTGAATGATTACTTGTTAGGAACCAAATGGATCCTTACAGGTCTGCAACTTGAAGATACATCAGTGGAAATGGACCCAAACGAACCTTTACGGGTTAGACATTAAAATTAAAATAAAACTAGGGGTGCAACAGTTACTCTGATTTAAAATAATCGAATTGATTTAAAATAATCGATAAAATGTATCACAAATTTGCACCCAAAAAAGTATTGAGTTTAATGAAATAATCAATATTTGTTTTTCATTCTTATTTTTACGCGGCGCAATGGGACGTGGTTAATCAGACTAAAAGATTCAGTCAATTATAAACTATTACTATTCTAAGGTTTTTGCAATCAGTTGATGTATAAATAATACAAAATCATTTTAAAAATGTTCTTCTCGATTATTCAATGAATTGAAAAGGTAATCAATAGAATAACCGTTAAGAAAATTATCGCTAGACACAAATGTGTGCAGCTTGAGCTTGATAACTGTAGGATGCATGTTTTGCCTTTCATTTTCAATATTAATGTTAGTTTTGAAATAACACACACTTAGCTGTGTGGAAATTGGGAATCCCAGCAGGGTTTCATCGCCGTGGCAACGCAGTGACTCATCCAATGAAACTTTGATATGATGATCTCATCTGTCATGATGTCATATAGCGGCGCTACTGAATTTACACATGTAAAGAGCATGGGGCTCTATAAAAATCCATAGTGCCGGTGACGCATGCACGCACACACACTCATGCATGCATGTACTTGTACACACACGCACGCACACGCACGCACGCACGCACGCACGCACGCCGCACATATACACACATGCACGCACACACACACACATGCACGCACACACACACACACACGCGTAAGCACACGTGCGCACACACACATACACACACGCCCGCGCGCGAAGACACACAAAGACACACACTAACATGAGGCGGAGCAGGACAGGTGGGTCAGGATCCCATTTACACAATCAAATGTGTTCGCACAAACATACACAAGGACTGAACAGATGCATGTACACTGCTGACATAAACAGTCACTGAACACATACGCTGCATGCGCGATGCATGCACACGTGCGTGTGCACACACACGCACGCACGCACGCACGCACGCACGCACGCACGCGCGCCAAGCGGATGAATATGTACATACTGTACATTCATTCACACATCCGCCACTCACTTAACCCCCCGACACACACATACACACACACACACACACACACACACACACACACACACACACACACACACACACACACACACACACACACACACACACACACAGAGGCAAATGATGTCACCTTCCACACTTCATTTCCAGTGGCCTCAAAGCCACTCTAAGCCGAGTGGAAATGATTATGAGTGTAGCGTGGTGCTGGTGGTGGATGGTGGGTGGTGGATGGTGGATGGGGGGGTTCTGTTTCTTTAGCACTAAGTGGCTCTGTCAGATTGGAGTAGCGGCAGTATTACTGTGTGTCTGGACTCAACAGCACACTGGGCCATTGCCATATTATTACAGTAACACTGCTGTAAAAAGCCATCGCACATTATACCTACTTACTTCAATCTGTCTCTTAAGGTTACAGCCAAGGCTAGTATAAAACGCTGATCTGCCAGTGTGTGTGTGTTTGTGTGTGTGTGTGTGTGTGTGTGTGGGAGGGAGGGAGAGCACTTCTATTCTAATGTCAGAGAAGAAGGAGAGGCACAGTTTCACCACATGAACCCCAGTGTCCCTATTCTGGGGTGAACATCTGCCGAAAAATGAATGAATGAATGAATTTGGTCTAGAGGGACATAAGGCGACGGCCTACTATAGACCCCTTTGGTACTCCAGTCAACTACGTATATAGGGTTTACACTCACACACACACACACACACACACGCACACACACACACACACACACACACACACACACACACACACACACACACACAGACACACACACACACACACACGCTCACACCGCTAATACCATCGTTTATTAGTGTCCTTATCTCTGCAGATGAGGCTGCCCATTTTTTTTTATTGAATGTTGTTTCACGGACAATATAATAATGTATAATTTACGGTAATCTGGCCAACTTGATTGGGGGACAAAAATGCCAAGCCTGTTGTATATCTCCACGTAAAAAAAAAGAAGATAAAATAAAATAAGTGGGTCAGACTCAGATGCCCCCCACCTCCGCCCTCGCAAACCTGAATAGCGTCGCAGTCGGGTGGAAACCTTGTAAGTCCTAAACCGTTCCGTATTAATTATTATTATTAACGATTTAAAATAGAAAATCGCTGATTTATATAGTTTAACTGTTTTCACAACTTTAGCCTGACACTCGATGAAGTAGGGCATTCATTTACAAAATAAAAACATTAAAAAGTTGAAATATGGAGATACAAGGTTTTTGCCCGACAGCAACTATATCCAATCGCCACCACTCGATCCGCTGCCCCCCCCCCCTCCCTGCCCCTCTGTTCTCTAAGATTTAATACATTTTGCTGGCTATTGACGAAACGTAATATGATCATCAGAAAATTCTACACGGAGCAAACGTCGGTGAAATCTCATTACGGGCTCATGTTTCGCCTTGCCCTCCTCCCTCCCCGGCCCGTCCCCCGTCCCCCCTCCCCCCACTCACAGGAACACGGAGGCAAAAGGGTAATGCCAATAAGAATGAGATAAATTGGACGACATGAAGGGAGTAGGGGGGGGAAAAAATCCATTCGTCCATTAACTCTGAGAAGGAGGGTTTTTTGTGTGTTTTTTTTTTGTTGGTTTTATGTTTTTTTTTCCCAACTAGACAACTGTGTGTGTGTGTGTGTGTGTGTGTGTGTGTGTGTGTGTGTGTGTGTGTCCGTGTGTGTCCGTGTGTGTCCGTGTGTGTCTGTCTGCGTGCGTGCGTGTTGGTGTTTAAGGGTCATTATCCATATGCTACAGTACTGGACCTAATTTCTCCTGTCCCTGTTCTCGCCTGACTACGTTCTGCCCCCCCCACCCATAACCCCCCCTCCCATCACCCCCCCCCCGGCTGTCCTTTTAAAAGATCAAACACACATGACCTGGTGACCTGGAGGCCTACGCTACATTAAACCAGGTCTGTGTTGGTATTTGATCTAATGCATGTTCAGCCTGTGCTCTATATGGACATGTTAACCTACAGTATATGAGATACAATCGCTTTCCCTACTATAGAGGTTGTAATGTTATGGAACAACAGAGGAGAACAGTAACTAAGTACATTTACTTGAGTAATAAAGTATCATTTTTGAGTATCTATCTGTACTTTACTTGAGTGTTTTTATTTTTGGATACTTTCACTCCACTCCATTTCTAGGACAAATATTGTACGTTGTACTGCGACGCATTGAAGCTTGTAGATCGGTTATTTTCGACCAAGAGGTTTGGTATAGAGGGAAGAAAGAGCAGACCAAGTACAGAGCCAAAGGTTAAGCTTAATAGGTATTGAGGGTTTAAGCTGTTACATGTCTGAAAATATCCATTAGCATGAATCCAATATATCAATAGAAAAGATAATGTGTAAAAAAAAGAATTTCCTCGTTAATTTACACAACACTGATGATAGTACTGTCAAAAAATCTATGAAAAAGTCTAATCTGTAACACAATTTTATACAATATACAGTGGGGGTCCCTGCTTCATCTCTTTCTCAGCTAAAGAGTCCTTGGCCTGAAAAAACATTGAAGATCTAGATAGAACATCTATGAATATACCCAGAATTTAAATGTCACAAATTCCACATTGTATCTACACACAAAAGACACCAACAAAACCATATTATTCTCTCAACATGACATTGATAAAGCCCAAGCCCATGTCTATACATTCCTCCAGGAGATAGGGTGGTAGCCTTTGCTAAGTATCACCCACTCAGTGTTTGGTAATGTATATGTGCTTCCAGCTTTCTCCACAGTATAAGACTCCCTCTGGGCGATAGCCACAAGTAAAGCAAGGCCGCGGCGGGCAAACAGAACATGGTAGGCCGACATCAAACATACCCGTCGTATATTACAGACATAAAAGTCATTATGCCTTCTGCGGAAATCGATAGTGCGGCTCGGTCAAGATGAAGAGACCCCCTCTCGCTTTATTCAGGTCAGCTTACAAAGGGAACATCCAGCCCAAATGATATCATTTTTCTGTCATTAAGCAGCCCCGGTCGATGGCCCTGTGTGTTTAAAGCTGAGGTATAATGTTACTTATGATGTCTGATAATGAATGGCGTTGCTGTATGGGGGGATGTGTTCAACATTGATTGAACGTGTGTGTGTGTGTGTGTGTGTGTGTGTGTGTGTGTGTGTGTGTGTGTGTGTGTGTGTGTGTGTGTGTGTGTGTGTGTGTGTGTGTGTGTGTGTGTGTGTGTGTGTGGGGGACTGGCTGGATGAGACACGTTGTGTGCTTATACTGCTTGGCAAATCATGGATTCAGATCTGTGTCATGTTTTGCCATCCCGGTGTTCTCTCGTTTGTGTCTTAAGCAGAAACGAAACCTTGTGCTCCTGAGTGGAGACTCGGTCAGTAAGTGTGCTAACAGTGTAGTACCACAGTACTGAGGAAAAATGTTTTATTCCCCCACATACCAAGGTTATCCTTCGTGTGTAGTACTAAACTAAAACTGACAAAATAATGAAAACTAGATCATTAGAAAACCACTTTACTTAACTGATATAAAAAATAAAAACGACGCTAAAACAACAACTAACTGAAATTGTATTGATTGTTTACAAAACTAACTAAAACACACAAAATCATAGAGATGTCCTAGTTTCTTTGTCGATTTATTTCATACATAAGAATGGTATTTTGTGTGGATATGCTATCTTCCATCTTTTGCTGTCACGTTTTAACTGTGAATACATTAAAAACAAATTATACATTGAATCTTTCCCCTGGCAAATACCCCATATTACCATTAAAAAACTAGCATTAAAACTAATACAAACAAAACTAAAACTAAGCCTTTCACAAAATAAAAACGAAACCAAAGAGACCCCAAAAACGAAACAAAACTAGAGACCCGCAATAAAAACTAGTTCAAACTAAAGTGAAATTGAAAGCATAAAGTCAAAATGGTTTCGAGATAAAAGCTAATGAAAACTGCTAAACTATAATCCCTAACTTTGCCACTCCCACAGGGTCACATCTGTATTCATTCTTCAAGTCCACGTTTCAGACCTTTTAGGTCATTTCTCAAGACATCATGTACTCTAGCAAGTATGGACAACAGACCAGTGCTTAAATACAACAGTCCATGATTACATACAGTAATTATCTACAGCTGTGTTAGGGCTGTGTCCATGGTCGCATGTAACAGCTCATTGCCTTTGGCAGATTCAATAGAATTCAATAGAATGTAATCATCACAGAACATCTGCAGTCACACACATTTAGGATCCATTTAACACTAAAGAGTAAACACCTTATAGTGAGTTGTACGAGTGATCATAGGCCAGAATTATGCACAGTGAAATGCCCAGCTGATATGTGTCGTTTCAGTATCTTCTGTAGGGCCCAGGGTTCACTGTGCTAATCTGCGCCCACATTAATTTATCCATTTGTAACTCAGAGGATTTTAGTTTAGATTTTAGAGTCTGGAAATCCAAAGGCAAGCAGCACTAATTCATGTCACATTTGAGGGGGATGGGGATACCCATGGGGTCAGAATTAGGGCTGGGTGATACGACCTCAAATCAATATCAATATAATCAATATTACGATTATTTTAAATGTTTGCCTTAATGAATGATTATAGAAAATATAGAAAATAGCAGATCTACAAGCTCACGTTGGGAGCTTGTAACGCATGCAGGATGTGTCTCAGTTCAAAGTAGCGTACTACACGGAAGGAAAAATAGACTAGAAAATGAAATCCCAACTGGGAGTTTATCAGTTTAACAGTCCATATTCAAGTGGAATTTCACTGGAAAACATTGAGATCCAGTTCTTCGATCACTGGAGCTGGTGTGCAGTGTCTCAAGTTCAGTAATCCAATACAGCAAGTTTCCTGTTTCAAAAAGGCTTCCTTTAAGTTGTTGTCTGGACATTATGAACTCTGTAGACCACAGTACTTAGTGTCTTTTAAAGCAAGTGGTTCCCAACTTTGAATGTTGTTATATATTGTTATAAATCAATTATTGTTAATAACTATATTGCTATAAAAGACAATAGATACAGATTTGTGTGATTTAACGTACTGATAGAACTGCATGTAATCAAACACTACAGGTGCAGATGTGTAATCCGTTTGCACAGGTCACATCGTTACATGTGGCATTTAGAGGATGTTTAGTTCATTAAAAAGTAAAAAGAAAATTATCTGGAGACAGTCATCTCCCTTTTTGAACAGGAGCTCTTTCATAGAACAGCGACTCTTTCATTGTTCAAGGTCGCTTAGATACAGAGAAAAACAGGTGTTTGGTCTTGTGTTTAAGGCAGTTTTCCCCATGAAATGAGCTGCTTCTGCAACCTTATTGGTCAATAGCATGTTAGACTGCTTCGAAAAGATGATATAACATATAATACATATTATATATATAAAATAATGATATTGACTCAATTCTGTAAGAGTCAAATAATGTCTGAGCGGTGTAAACCTTGTTATATATATACCGTTTTGGTTCCTTAATATTATTCATATGGTTTTAATGAGTACTTAAATCTAGACCTCAACACCCGCGAACCACAGAGGAGAAGATTCACTCTTAAACAATAAATCATTGATCGCCTTGGGGAAATTCAGGTATCATGGCAGCAACAGCATTAAGTGTGAAACACAGGATATATTGGGTAGTGGAAGAGTAGAAAGATAATATACAAAATACAAATTAAATAAATAGACTTAAATTCTGACCCTAGACATCTGCAATTGACTGAGTTAATTATTATGCAAATTCCATCAATAAATATATGTATTACATACAATCTATTGATATTGAGTATATTAATGGATATATGTACAGACTATCAACTGTGAATATGAGACTGGATGTACAGTTTATCAACAGTGAAGATAATGAGTATACTCTGTAATCTATCAACATAATGAATGTATGAATAGAGACTCACTTGAATTTAAGTGAGTTTCACAACAGTTATCCTCAACATGGCATCTGTCATGGTTCAGTAGCACTTGTGCATCCCACATATAAGTGTCGAACAGTCGAAGCTGAAATGCTTCAGTAGTATTAAATCATGAGCCGTGAAATTGCAATGATGCAGGTCGAGTGCTAATAAAGTGTTTCCATAAGGTAGATGTAATATTGGGGAGCAGAGTAGGGATTCCATACAGTTTGTTTGAGGATCTTATTAGAGGATTCTGTGGTGTTTGTCTAGACGAGGACTGTTTGCGTGGTACAATACTGGCTTGACTCCACTATTTCCTTTGGGAGTTGAAAAGAACCATCTTTTTACTTTTTTACTCCCACCTTCCAGATGAGATCTGACTGAAATTGATGCTGAGGATATGGCTGAAGATGCAACAAATATCCCCGCAAGCCCCGGTCTTCTCTGCAGCCGAATACTGCGCCCCAGCCTGCCCACACGTCAAAAAGGCTGATGTTCCCATCAGCAGTGCCGTCCGGATCATAGCTGGCTGCCTGAAGCCCATCCCTGGGTTCCACCTGTCAGTCGCAGTCCTAGCAGGAATCGCCCCGGCCGACCTCCCTCCGACGGGAAGCTGCTATCCTTGCCCTGGCAAGGAATCCCAGAAACACGAACCCCCCTAACTGCTTCTGATGAGCAGGTTGGTGTCTGTCAGTGTGGGATTGTATGTGTGTATGGGTGAATGTAATGCACATTGCAAATTGCTTTGAAGAAAGACACTATAAATGCTCCATTTACCATTTATTCATTCCTTTCTATCATTTATTACAGCTTTGCAAATACTACTACTACTACTGCTTCAACTAGTAGAAATGCTACTGTGTCTACCACAACTAGTAATACTACTGCTGCTATTACTACTATCACAACTACTACTGCTGCTACAGTACTATTACAGTTGCACACAAACAAATCAAATCGCGCTGTCAGGCAGAAACCTTGTATTTCC
>NC_139942.1:19451872-19454372 GCF_963454915.1 Gymnoscopelus microlampas
ATTCCAGCTAGGTTAAAATCACAGAATTTCACGTTGTCAGCCGCCATAGTGTGTTGTGTGTTGCAGATACACTGTCCAGTCCCATACTGTGCATGTAAATCCGCAAATAAACAGCGCTACCCCGCTAGGCACGACATAACAGAGCCTCCATTCCATCCATACAACATGGTATTCAATGAAAATTCCATGATTTCAGCTCCCTGTGTGTGTGGGACACTTATCTTTGTGATGTGCAGCACATGGCCTCCCACTCACTCCTGCACATGTGAGAGAACACATAGACCCTCTATATCAGGCACTGACGTGTGTGTGTGTGTGTGTGTGTGTGTGTGTGTGTGTGTGTGTGTGTGTGTGTGTGTGTGTGTGTGTGTGTGTGTGTGTGTGTGTGTGTGTGTGTGTGTGTGGGGGGGGGGGGGGGGGATCTGGGTAGATGTGTGAATGTGTCTGTGTATTTATATCTTTATATGCCATCCATAGACATGTATGTCATATACAGAGACATACTGTAAGTTGTAGACAGACACACACAAATACAAGTTATATCTGCCTCACACGCGCACGCTCGGGCACGCACACACACACACACACACACACACACACACGCGCGTGCGCGCGCGCATGCACGTACTTCACACTAGAAAGGCTCCGTTTGACTGGTGTGTGTTATAGACAGAGGTTGTTTTGTGTCTGTGCGTGTCATCCAGTTCAGAGGCGCATTCTTACAGAGACACAGAGCTTTACACAGGATCTCTGTACCTCCCCCTCCTCTCTTCCTCTCCTCTCCTCTCCTCTCCTCTCCTCTCCTCTCCTCTCCTCTCCTCTCCTCTCCTCTCCTCTCCTCTCCTCTCCTCTCCTCTCCCCTCCCCTCCCCTCACCTACCCTATAGCCACACATACAGTATACTGTATACCCATGGTGGCTTGGGATCGAATCCCACCAGAGCTTTATTTGTGTAAATCCGCCGCACCGTATCCCTCCCAGCTTGCCTACTGTCTCATGAAGATAAAAGTACACTGGAGGAGAGAACGGCTCTGTACTTCAAGAAAACAACATTCAAACATTGCTGCAGAGATACAGTGACAGCTTACAGAGTCTTGCGGTATGCAGTGACACACGATAAAACAATGACAGGGTTTCACATGCAGGGTGCCTGTGCATGTCAGTGGTTAGAGCGAGGCACTGCCACTATCAGGGTTCAGTAGACACCGGAGACATAACATATACTAAAAATGGTGCTATATTCACTCATGGTCCTGTGAGGCATTTCAGATGAATTCCTCCACCGGATGACAGTAGAGAAGGACAGTGCAAGACGTGAAATATGCAGAGCCGGCCATCGGTGTCTCCCACGGTATGTGACACGGTGTCAGTATTTACAGTGAAACTGTGTTATTAATCTCCGCCAGGATATTCTTGCATTCGGCCCTGTCTGGAAGTCTGTGTGTGTGTGTGTGTGTGTGTGTGTGTGTGTGTGTGTGTGTGTGTGTGTGTGTGTGTGTGTGTGTGTGTGTGTGTGTGTGTGTGTGTGTGTGTGTGTGTGTGTGTGTGTGTGTGTGTGTGTGTGTGTGTGTGTGTGTGTGCGCGCGTGCGTATGTGTTTTTTTAGTCTGTCCGCAGCTGATCTCACATACGCCAACTATACTGTGCCGATCATATTTCTTTCAAATCGGTCAATGACAACTATTTTTGTGAACTGATAATCGCAGAGCAATCTTCCCTCAAGGCTATGGGATACGCATCCCGTGCGCATATGGACCAGAAACAGCCAATCGGTTGACCGTCGGATTACGGGAGCTACACTACTAAATAGCCAATTAAAATACTTCTGTCCCTCTGGCTTATCAGATATATGGGTACTGGTCAATCTCAGGCATGCAAGTCTCCAGCTCAAGCCAAGGCTTGAGACTGAAATGCCAACTTGTTAAAAGGATCCCTGGCTAATAAGCCAAATATGCCTTTAATGCATTATAATTGCCCTCTATAACTAAAATATATCTTTTAAAACACCTTAAATATCGTATTTATTTTAGAAACGGTTCATCTTTCACTCAATAGGGGCAATGCCCGTCGCAAGTTGATGATGTCATTTTCCCATGTGTGGTCTAGCCCTATGGAATTTATGGAATGTGCAAAACAAACATTTAAAATATCGATTTGATGCTCATATTAACCTTAAGTATTAAGTTGATTTTTATTTTGACATGCATTCCATAAATTCCCTAGGGCTAGACCATACATTGACAAATGACATCAACAATTTGCAACGGGCATTGCCCCTATAGAGTGAAAGATGAACTATTTCTAAAATATTTAAGGTGTTTTTAATTTTATATTTTAGTTATAGAGGACAATTATAATGTATTAAGGCATATTTGGCTTATTAACCAGGGAATCTTTTAAAGTTGCGTTGTAGTTGATAATATATGCACAAATCTCTTCAAAGTTACACCAATTGTCCTTTTTTCTTAAACATGTTCTATAAACATCACTAGGTCTGTTTA
>NC_139942.1:19459372-19461872 GCF_963454915.1 Gymnoscopelus microlampas
CAGTCTGTCTGACACTAACGAAAAAGAAGAGAAGAAAAAAGTCACATAGGCCAGCAACTGGGTCAGATCGACCCTGTTGGGTAGGTGCTGTCTAACAGGAATCCAGATGTGTCTGCGTGTCTGTGTCTGTGCGTGTGCGTGCGTGCATGCGTGCGTGTGCGTACGTACGTATCTGTGCGCGTGTGACTGTTTGTTTGTCTGTCTGTCTGGCTGTCTGTCTATTTAATATGTGAGCATGTGTTTGCAAACATATTATGTATATGCATGTTGAGCATATGCGTGTGAGTGTGCACATGCACGTGCATGTTCGAATGCATAATGTGTGCATGCATGCATGCCTGTGCATACGGCACTACGTATATCTGCATGCGTCTGTCTGTATGTATGCGTACGTGCATGCACCACCTGTGTGTGTGTGTGTGTGTGTGTGTGTGTGTGTGTGTGTGTGTGTGTGTGTGTGTGTGTGTGTGTGTGTGTCTCTCTCCCTCGGGGCTGGTTGTGTCGTGACCTCGCAGCGTGGCATCTTCAATGAGAACCACATGTGTCCCTCTGGGAGGGGGGGTTGGGGGGCAGGACAACGTCTTGCGGTCCAGATGTGCTCCAGCTCAGGTGTCACTCAACCACCTACGCAGTCGAATCCTGAGCGCTAATTCAACTCCCCTCCCTGGTCCATTGCCGACCCACTTTTATGCTTTCAGTGGTAACACTCTGGAGTTTTGCTGTGTGCAGTATTGTGTATTCACGCTCGAAATCTTTCAAAAACAAAACCTGTCTGTTTAGACCTTGTAGGAACTACAGTGTGTCACTTCAGCTTAATGCACCAAAACCATTGTTCCTATTCTAGTACAATCACCTTCATCTTAACAGATGTTCTAGGCTAGGGTCACAGGAACATTATTTGAGTCTTTTGTATCCTCAGTGTGTATTTGACTCGTGTGTATTTGAGCTTGTATAAGTGGAACCAAATTGACCCTTACAGGTGTGTAACTTTGAAAGTGTACAAAAATCTCTTAAATTGACATTCAGGATTTTACAGTGTAGTTGTGTTTACATGTGATGTTGGTATGAACTGGGAACCTATTCACTTTCACTCTGGATAAAAGTCTGATTTAACCTCAGTGACTAACATAATGTGACATATGTAAATATTAACTTGGTTTCTTTCCTGTACATTTCATGTGTTGAGTTTCAGTTCCTAAATCTGTTCACACACTTACTGCATTGCTTTTTACACATTAAACCTAGCATCCCTATTCTGGGGGTGAACATTTGGCAAAAATAACAGATCTATAAAGCTTGTAGATTGGCAATTTGCGGCGACGGGATTTGGTGTAGTGGGAAATACGAGAGGATCTAGTATAGAGCACCAAGGACCCCGGGCAACTAAGTACTGTATATACACTGTAGGGTTCAAGTGGTTACATTTTAATGGTAATTGTTTCATTATAATTCATATACAGTAGTAACTAAGTAACTACAATACGCTGTATGTAATAATGACTTTTTTAAAAGTATCTCTCTTCTCTAAGTACACAGCATCTGAACATTTGAGATGTCGAAAAAGTAAAAACTGCATTCACTGCATTCCATAGAAGATATGAAACCATATGGGGGGGAAAAGACTGCTTTTGTGAAATGACTGATGGTGTGAAGTTCTGTGAACACACACATACATTATAAGTTATGTGGAAAGTTATGTCATCTTGAAAGCTGCGCTTACATAATAGCATATTTTGATAAAATCACTCATATCCTTGCTTGAAATGTTGACTGACAGAATGTGGCATAACAAAGCGTGTTGGAGCCATACCCTTTATGCTACGTGATAAAAGTGAAGAACTGGAGACTGAGATGGGAAAAATGATACTGAATATGGATTTTCATAACCTTAACATAACATAACAGATAGTCATGGAAGGACGTGGAATGTGTTCCTGACACACTCCACCTGCAGTTATTCTTTAAGTCTATTTTATACCATTTAATATAATTTATTATAGAACATTATATGGTTTAGGTTAATTACGTTTAGTTCAGCTTATTGGGATTGCATAAAACCCACAAATCATACCGTATGTTGGTTAAAAACAATAAAGTCCAGGACTTTACCACGGGTTCCGAAGCAGCCGATTGGGAACCGGAAGGTTCCCAGTTCGATCCCGGGCTCCCCCAGAGTTAGTGTCGAAGTGTCCTTGAGCAAGACACTGAACCCCTAATTGCCCCCGATGAGCAGGTTGGTGCCTTGCATGGTTTCCTCCGCCATCTGTGTGTGAATGTGTGTGTGAATAGGTGAATGTAATGCACATTGTAAAGCGCCTTGGATAAAGGCAGTCACTATATAAATGCCCCATTTTCTATTTATTTACCATTGTGTTCCTGTCCCAAAAGGTGACTGTGTGGCAGTCATAGCTATAATAAATTAACCAATTTACATAAACAAAAATTACACAAATGTCTAAATGAAACAGCTTATGTCACACAGGAATCTTATCCATCTGCC
>NC_139942.1:19466872-19491872 GCF_963454915.1 Gymnoscopelus microlampas
CTTCAGGGGAAGCACATTCTTTATCTTATTATTGTTGTTTTTCTTTTCCCTTTCACGTCATGCGCTGTGTTGCATAATGCGCACGCAGAAATGAAAGGGCAATTTTGCCTTTGCTCTTGTTTGTTTTGAGAGAATATGGAAAACATATGGGTGTGTGGAAAGCCGTTATTGTGTATTGTGTGTGTGTGTGTGTGTGTGTGTGTGTGTGTGTGTGTGTGTGTGTGTGTGTGTGTGTGTGTGTGTGTGCGCGCGCGCGCGCACACACGTTTGTGTGGTTGCACATCTTCAGTGCAGAAGCACAGATGGGAGTTGTCATTTAGAGTGACTGGCTCTCTGCAGTTAGTATACGGAATTCAATATGGAAAAGGCTCAATACCGTGTGTGTGTGTGTGTGTGTGTGTGTGTGTGTGTGTGTGTGTGTGCGTGTGCGTGTGTGTGTGTGCATGCGTATACTGTACGTGTATGGACATGTTGTGGATTTGGATGTTTTGTGTGTGTGTCAGAGGAAAGAAGTATATGCATTAATGTCTTTGTGTAAATAAAGATTTGTTTGAGGGAGATTGAGCATATATTTCTACTCTGCAAGTATGTTTAAGATAGACAAGCTGTTGGGTACATCTGTGTACGGTAGGCCACTGTACTGTATGTGTGTGCACATGCACGCGTATACCCTGCCCTGCTAAGGAGTCTGTGTAGATGAGTGCAGTGCACTCCCATTAGCCACCTGCATTCTGCAACCAGAGGCTCTGAGGGTTTTTCCACAACAGTGTGAGTGTCTGTTTGCTAACAACTTACAAGGACAAGAAGAATGACACTGTTGATGAAAGCAATACAGACAGCACAGAAAAGTATTGCAGCACAGTGGTTAGATTAGGATAATTATCATAATTAATTAATTAATTATAAGGGAAAAAACACTTTACTGAATATATTTCTGCACAATCAAGGATCTACTCTGTAAAGTGGTGTTATTGTGCTGGCCAAGGACTTTTTATTGCAAGTAAACAACAAACCCTGTCCTTAAAAAAAACACGAAACACATTCATTAGTTTCACATTTTGTGAAGTCATGGTGCCACTTTTGTCATTTAGTTTTTTGTTTGTTCGTTTTTGTGTGTATTTGTTTATGGTGTAAATTGCACTTTGGAAGAGTTGCTGGAGTGAAACATCTTGCAGCACAGAGGGCAAGTGACCAAGATGTGTAATATCAGACCAGAAAGAGTCTAATAATTTTTAAGAGAAGCCAGTGTTATTCAGTTCATCACTACACAAACGCATTGCAACGCTTAGGACAAACGTCCCAAAAACCCTTCATCTCACACGAAATGATGGACATCTTAATGAGTCCAGTATTCCATCTCTGATTATTCAGTCTTACACCCAAACACACGGTATGTTTGTCCTGTGAAACCACCTGATGCTCTGACCCTTCACCCTTCAGATAAAACAATTTTCAGCTGTCTGGGTAAAAAAAAAAGGAACCATCTTCAAAGCGTCCTTCAAAGGTCCGCATCTGTTGAAGAATGAATTATGTGGCACTGGGGGCGAGAACCAACCCCCTGCCCCCAGCCCACCCCACCCCCCTGCCGGTGGCGGCAGGGTGCGTCCAACCAGATGTTGGCCAACCTTGAACGCTGGCAGGGGAGGGGGGGGTTCAGGGTCACAGTGAGAGAGCGAGAGTCTCAACCTCTAGCTATACACATTCAGTGTAAACCACACCGGAGGCAGCTACAATATGCCTCAGATGATCGAAAATGTGTGTTGCTGCAATGTCATAAAAAAAGATGTGACAGTAAATGTCACGGTTGAGACTTTGCCTCATTTATTGTCTTGTCTGTCTTGTGTTTCTATTTGTATTATGTTCCCTGCTCTAGTTGTCTTAGTTGTATGCTCCTGTCTGCCCCAGTTGTATCTCGTTTGTAATTACTCATGTATACATATCAGCAGTCTTGTTCCCTAGTCAGTCCTTGTTGGGTCATTGACTTTTTTATTTTTGTAATCTTTTTTATAGCTTTTTACCCCTTTTTCTCCCCAATTTAGTTATTATGCCTATTGACTCCTCCCCACACACATGTCTGTGTATTGTCACTGCTGTTGTGTCCTACTGGCTCACCTGCCAGTGAGGAGTTCCCACTGCGAGGACATAGAGCCGTCGTCCTACTCCTCCCGCCCAACACTCCCCACTGACAGGTGCCGCCCCAGCCCGTGGGGAGGTCATTGTCTTGTGTTGTATATGTTCTTGTCTTTGTTCACTTGTGCCACCTGTATTAAAACACCCAATCTTGGGTTTTGATCACTAATCTCTAATCGTGAATTTAACTGTTGTTCTTATGCAATTGTCTCACCAATGAAATAGGTGTCTCACAGGGACAGTAAGTGTCCTGCTCAAGGACACCTCGGCTTTGTAGAGTTGTAGAGAAAAACAATGATCCAAAGGGGTGTGGACCACACACTCTCCTTTAAGAGGAGGAGAAGATCAACACACCTTGAGGTCATTTCCTGACCTTGTCTCGCATGGTTTCAATTATGCTGCTGCTGTGCTGGAGGTTCCTTAATTGAATTCCTGCTCTGTGCTTATGTGTGGTGTGCACACTCATAGAAATGGTGGTTCTTCAGAGGTTGTTTGTTGTGTTTGAGGTGCTATGTAGCACTCACTGTCGTAAAATAACCTGTTAATCCCCTGTATAATCCTTTAAAGTTTCACTACTGGTTCTTCAGCTTAGTTTAGGTGCTTCTAATGGTTCTAAATTCACAAGCAAAAAAAACCCACTGTGGTGTGGCATGGCGTGGCGTGTGATGTGGTGTGAGCATCCCATGTATCCAATAAGTACTCTTGAGCAAGACACTTTAACCTGCAACATGTGCTTACCTCAGTCCATTAGCTTACAAAGACCAAACACAAACACAAATCGTACAAGTTAAGAAATGGGAGGACACTCATCCAACCTGTGAGTCACACAAAAAGGCACCAGATGTCTTTCCTCCCAAGAGCATACAAGCTTTCCAGAAGTAATAGAAAGTTTTACTGTTGTTGTGTTTTGATGTTTGATGATTTGTTCTTGTTTTTAATGTTATCTGAGAGAGCGTTCCTTTTGAATCTGTAAGAAACATAATAATTCATACTGTTATGCAAGGATGTTTTCTAATACATTTGAAACATGAAACTTGATTTGCACTCTCCAGAGTTAGATTAACACTGAGGACCTAAAATGTTTGCACTGCATCAAACCCACTTCCTATAGCCTACATGTATTATAGTTTGTTATAAGGAGGGCAATGTGATGAAGATACATGAAGGATGTCGATGGAAAGTTCCTCTGTTCTTTCACTTTGACTTTGGTTAGATTGTTCGAGACGAGGCTGTGGGGAGACTTTTAGGAGTCAGGATCGCTTTTTACTCCACAGGAAATCTTTTTGATCTTATTTTCTCCATGTTGGGCTCTCTGAAAGCTTTTCTCGGCAGCGCAGTGCCCACGGATGTTACTGGATGGTGTGTGTGTGTGTGTGTGTGTGTGTGTGTGTGTGTGTGTGTGTGTGTGTGTGTGAGCCTCCATACACCAGCTGGCTGAGTGCGTTTGTGTGTTAGAGTATGTGTATGTGTGTGTGTGTGTGTGTGTGTGTGTGTGTGTGTGTGTGTGTGTGTGTGTGTGTGTGTGTGTGTGTGTGTGTGTGTGTGTGTGTGTGTGTGTGTGTGTGTGTGTGTGTGTGTGTGTGTGTGTGTGTGTGTGTGTGTGTGTGTGTGTGTGCATGTGTGTGTGGGGTTGTTGTTGTGTTTGTGCATTAGGAATGCAATGTGTACATTCAATTCAATTACCTTATTCATCCCAGTAAGGGAAATTAGTATTGAGCAGATTTTAGCAAAGAAACAGAGAACATAGGACAACATTTAAGTCAGACACTCTTGTCAAAGTGAAAAGCATTTATTGCATTTGGCTCTGCTGTTCTAGAACAATTTGTGCAAGCATGTCACGGACTGAAATCACAACCCCCCCCCCCCCGAAGCAGAAACTAAAGATGCACAGTTATTACATTGACATGGTAAATAGACATAAAACCCCTTCATAAGGACAGAACTTAAAGACATGCAGAGATAAATGGACATTATACAATACATAGTGAATCTGCATGGAATGAAATGACATAGTGAAAACCTAAATGCTGCTACAGGAGGAGGCGGGGGAGGAGGAGGGAGTTTGATTGCTTTTGTCATTTGAGGTAACAGAGAGATGTTGAGTATGTAAGGTTGAATGACGGTCTGCTTAAATAGACTGCATGTGTATTGTCAGTGTAGTGACTGACTTGACTTCCATGGCTGCCTGAACTACTTGTACCGCGATGCTCCATGTTAGACTCACAAGTCAGTCTCTAAACATTTCGCTTAATGGAGACCGAGGACGATTGCCCAGCTTTTGTTGGTAAGAAGACCGGGTGGAAACAATTAGAGAGATTAAAACAAAACCGCATTGCACAACCAGTCCATGTCTTTCGGATGGTCCTTCACACGGGGAGAGGCGACGGGATTGGTTTCCACAGCAGTAGGCGTTTCTTAGAGGCAGTTCAGCAACGACCTTGCATTTAGGAGTATCAGTAGTAGGCGGAGATCTCCGATTGAATGGCAACGCGGCACTAACAACATATAAACAAACAAGTACATCCAAGCCAGTACTCGAAAATCTGTGCTCAAGCGTCCGCACACTTGTGCAGATGTGAACTCGGCCTTGTGAATGACACCAGTAAGATGGAGCAACTCTAAACTGCTCCAACTGAGAATTTATACGCCATTTATTCTCACCTAATACCCCATAAAACCCTCTCGTCTGAGGGTGAGAGTGTGCTGTACTTGTTTGCGATGATAATCAACACTCCTCACTGCGGCGCCCGGCCTCCCGACAGTCCATTGAACCTAATAACATAACTATTCATCATCACTATTCACACCTGTCCAAGAATCCAATTCTCCTCTCCTTCCCTCGCAGTGTTTCACACACGCATCTGTCATACATCAAACCGACAAGTGAAGTCCCCTTTTCCCCCTCCTCTCCTCGCCTCACCTCCTCTCCTCTCCACCTCTCCTCACACACAGTTCATGTCTGTCCCAGGCGGATATCTTTGCTGTGACTCATAAGAGGGCTAAAATGAAAACCATCCCCACCCCCCACTCCCTTAGCTTTCTGTCACTCTCTTTCTCTCTCTACTCCCTCCCGCTACAGCGGGGGTCTTCAACAGGGGGTCCGGTCCTCAGAGTTACTGCAGGGGTCCTCCAAATCTTTGGGTGATAGGAGTCTGAGGGTAGTGAGCGGAACATTAGCCAAAAATAGCAGATCTACAAGCTCACAACGCCTCGCAGTGAGCTTGTAGATCTGCTATTTTTGGCAAAGAGGTTTGGTGTAGAGGTGGAAAAAAGAGCAATCCAAGTACAGAGCCAATGGTCAAGTTTAGTATTGAGGCTTTAAGTGGTTAAAAGTCTGAAAACCACACATTAACATGAATGAATAGAGAAGCTAATGTGTAAAAAAAACGTGAACAAAAAACATTAATTTATACAACATGATAGTGCTGTCAAACAAGTCTATGAAGCTATCTATGAAATCTATGAAAAATGTTAATCTGCAAAACAATATGTAGAGGGGGTCCCTGCTTCATCTCTCTCTCAGCTAAGGGGTCCTTGGGCTGAAATACGCTGAAGACCCCTGCGCTACAGTATGACAGTATGACTCTCCCTCTCTCTCTCCCTGTCCCTCTCTCTCTCCCCTCTCCCTCACTATCTATCCGTCTCTCTATCTTGCCCTCTCTGTTCGCGTGGCCGAAACTCATTTCCTGCCTTCCGCACAGTGTGTCCAAGGAAACGACGCAATATTGGCGCTGGGAACGAGATGATTCAGAGAGAACCCTGCGTGCGTGCATGGGTCTGTCCGCCCCCCCAAAACCACAACCCATGCCCCCTCCTTCACCCCTTCACTCTCCCACGCCCACCCACCCACCCCTCCCTCACACACACATAGTGTACATTTCTGAAGGAATTCCCTCTGTGTGGGAGTGGGCTTACAGATGTTGGAATGCTGCCTGGTTCTCCTCTCCTCTCCTCTCCTCTCCTCTCCTCTCCTCTCCTCTTCCTCTCCTCTTCCTCTCCTGTTCCTCTCCTGTTCCTCTCCCTCCCACACAACTCCCATGTTCCAGTCCTCATTCTGCACACACACGCACTTTTCCACTTGCTCTGCACATGCTGGAACCGTCTGTGAATGCACATATCCACTACTCGCAGATGCAGGGAGGGTCCCTCCGCGAGCACAGAGAGGTATGTGGTATCTGGTATGTTATGCGTGTGCACATGGTGTGCATACGCATAAGAGTGGTGTGCATTTGTGCATTTGTGCATACGTATAGCCTTTCTCTCTCACACAAGAAAAGTGTCCCTCTGTGCTGTGTATCTCATAAAGACAGACATGCTCACAAATACACACAAGCTGTGCTCTCTCTACACGCACACACGCACGCAAGCATGCACGCTAGCACGCACGGCGCAAGTACGCACGCAAGCATACACACACACACACACACACACACACACACACACACACACACACACACACACACACACACACACACACACACACACACACACACACACACACACACACACACACACACACACAGCACTTGGCCCGTCCTAACATCGCATGGCCTGGACCCTTGGTTTTTCCATTACACCGTCTGGCAGGCAGAGCTGTCTCCTGCAAGAGTGGAGAACTACCAGAAACATTATGAACAGTAGGAGAGAGAGAGAGAGAGGGAGATTGAGAGAAGGAGGCTGATGGCAGGTCTCGTAAAAGGGCTGATCCACAAACTACTGAAATTCCACAGGAATCACACAGCAAAGTGAGATAATGAGCTACTTCACACCCAACTCTCTCTCTCTCTCTCTCTCTCTCTCTCTCTCTCTCACACACACACACACACACACACACACACACACACACACACACACACACACACACACACACACACACACACACACACACACACACACATCATTTATGAACACACTCACACACGCATGCATGTACGTGCGCAAGTACCTATGCACGCGCCTGCGCATACACCCACACCCACACACCCACAGAGTAACCCGACCACCACAAAACATCCCCCACACCACCCAAAAATCATAGTAAGAGACAAATACACACACACACACACACACACACACACACACACACACACACACACACACACACACACACACACACACACACACACACACACACACACACACACACACACACACATACAACCTCGCCATCCAAACTCCAAATTGATTTATATGCTGTTACATAACCCCGTTCTGACATTTTGATTAGCCATTTACTGCCGGCTGGCCGTAGTCTGTGGTGCTTTATTGAAGTGAGGGCTGCAGTCCAACAGGCCGGCTGGCGCTCTAATCCTCTTTCTGTCCATGCTCCATGTCTGCTACCCCACCAGACTGGATGGACACAATCACTCACCAACAGTAACACTGTACATAATGCAAGTATCACTAGGTATGGATGCATTTTCTCTATGTATACTTTGTTACGTAATGTAGCGCTCGCCACAGAATCACTCCTCTTAGGTAAAACAAATGCAGCCATGTTTGCCTTGATAAAAAAATAATAATAATAATGAGTAAACGGATGAATAAATAAATAAATAGATGCATGAATGAATGAATGAATAGCTGTTGCACTTTGAGCGATACTACTGTAAACCCTATTTCTTATATCGTATATGTGTCTTCCTGAAAATCATCCCACCACCGGTCATTACAATAGCATCATTTTGTTGCATCAAAATTCATGATTTGACTGCTATCAAATAATGTGACTCCAGGGCCTGTTGTTTTAATCTTCAGTGTTAATCTGATCCACTATATACTTAAATAACAATTAAAACTAGAAAAAGTGCTCCTCGGAGCACAGGTCTCCGCCAGGTCAGGTAGGCTATTGTGGCCTCCTGGTGGCGCTATAATAGGCCAATGTGAAAAGGGTGCCATTTCTTCTTAGGCCTTGCACGACAATCTGACACTGACTGCATTCATGATTTGAGGCATTTTGTTAAAAACATGTGTTTCGCTAAATTAGACCTGTTGGTGGCGCTATAACAGGCCAATGTTAAAAGGGTGGCATTTGTTCCTCTACATAGTGTGAATGTGCGTGCAAAGTTTGAGCGCAATTGGACGGTGCGTTCATGATTTGCTGAATTTTGTTCAAAACAAGCCAATAATGCAAACTTTAGATGTCAATTTTAGCCAATCAGTATGGAATATGAAAAATCAAACACATCCGTCGTGATCACATGACTATAGAGATCATGTGTACCGATTTGCGTGAAATTTGGATAAAATTGGAAGGAGTAATATTAAAAAATGTGTTTTACACAAGTGGGCCTCCTGGTGGCGCTATAAAAGGCAGATGTGAAAAATGCAGGCCAAAGGTTTTTCCTTGACCTATAGGGAGTGTGCATACAAAGTTTTACACAGATCGGTGCAATTATAGGTAAAAACACGAACCGGCCTGTTATAGCGCCACCATGAGGCTGATTTGAACATTTTCAAATGTTAGTCCTTCCTCGGCCTAATGGGAATGTGCGTGCAAAATTTCACGGAAATTGCATGCTGTGTTCATGATTTGAGGCATTTTGTTCAAAACGGTGCACTCCTGCAAACTTTGGAAGACATTTTTAGCCAATCAGGATGGAATATGAGAAATCTGAAAGACCCGTTTCGTTTAATGACTATAGAGATACTGTGTACCGATTTGTGGGATTTTTGGACAAAATCTGTAGGAGTACTGTCAAAAAAATGTGTTTTGCACAAATTGGCCTCCTGGTGGCGCTATAACAGGCCCCTGTGAAAAATTTGGGGCAGAGGTTCTGCTCTGGTATCCAGGGACTGTGTGTGCACAGTTTGGCTGTGAGCAAGCCAACGGTGCCGGAGATTAGCTGTACACAGACAGATCGAATGACGGACGGACACACGGACACACGGACGGACGGACAGGGGGTAAAACATACTCTCTCGCCATGCCTTTCGGCCTGGCGGAGACAACCAGTCTTTTAGAGTCAGGGTAAAACGTAGACTTGAGACCATGGTTTTAGGGCAAAACCTGTGGAATTCTGTGAAATTCCAACCACACAACAAAACAGGATTTTAATCACAACATGATAAAAGCCTGTTTAATCATGAATTCATTATTGCATGCTGCACTGCACCTGTTTTCCCGTCTCCTCTGCGCCACTGTTACCTTTGTCTCACCGTCACAACCACTGAACCAACCAACCAACCAACACAACACAACATTAGGGAAATTACATTTCTGTTCTACTTGTAATGTTAGTAATCTATCTATCTATCTATCTATCTATCTATCTATCTATCTATCTATCTATCTATCTATCTATCTATCTATCTATCTATCTATCTATCTATCTGTCTCTCTGTCTCTCTGTCTCTCTATCTATCTATCTATCTATCTATCTATCTATCTATCTATCGTCTATTATGAATGAGTGTCTATTATGAATGAGTGTCTATTATGCATGAGCATAATGGACACAGATAATTATTCAGTCTCCTGTCTGGGCAATATGACTTATACTGGGTTTGACAGCTATTTTTGGTTAGAAGCATTATCAACCTTGTTGTCAGTCTAGCCTCGTTCTCTCTTTGGACAAGAACATTAGCTCACATCCCTGCACGTGTCACATGTCACTTCAACAAATTTGTGTGAAGTCGCCATTGGCACATTCGACACAAACAAAATGGTGGTGCCATAGATTTCTATATGCCCAAAGCTGTTACACAAATCTAGGTCAGTTGGCTCTCATCATATCCTTAATTTAACCGGGTCAAATTCTCATTGCAATTTAAATTCATTTTCCAAGAGTGACCTGCACGGCCAAGAGAAAAAAAAGGAAATACATGCACATTAGCCCGAAGTTGGGCAGGTGCTGAGTAAAAACATATTACATGAAATCCAAAGGAGAACCCTTGCACACTGTGGGCTCCAGTTGCTCCTGAGTGCTGTGACGTTTCGGGCTTTCGCCCTTCCTCAGATTCAAACTGGCCTGGCCACGAGACCAGCATGAACACTGTTACAACAATAAACACAAACAATACAGACAAAATACGACATAACTATCAGACACTACACCAACACACAATAATGAACACAATAAGCAATATGGAGTCAAAAAACATAAACAGTTAAAATAAACAGGTGCAACAAGTGAACATTTCACATTGTACGGTCTGACCATGTTCTATAAATACTATGTTTCATTAAACAATTATTTAACTACTTAAACTGTACAGACTTAGTGAAGAAAACCTGACATGACTCTGTACTTCTTCTTGTGCGGCAGTGGCTCAGTGGCTCAGGGGTAGAGTCGCCAGTAGAGTGGCCGGATGGAAACCACTAGGTTCCCAGTTCGATCCCGAGGTCCCCCAGAGTTAGTCTCGAAGTGTCCTTGAGCAAGACGCTGAACCCATAATTGCTCCCGATGAGCAGGTTGGTGCCTTGCATGGTTTCCTCCGCCATCGGTGTATGACTGTTGGGTGAATGAAAAGCGCTATATAAATTTACCAAATCTCTCTCAAGCCAAAAACCCTAAAATATGGATGCTGGGGTACAAGTGGATAAGATCTAAATGTAAAGTATGTTTGACCCCTCCACCCCCACCCTCACCCCTCATATCCAAAACCTCTGTTGTGTCAGTCGCTTCCATGGTGATGCACCACTGTCTGCTCTCTGTGGCCACAATCTCCAAGGCAACGCTAAGTGTGCTGTGGCGCACGCAATCATCAGCAGCATCTAGCTCATTAGTGCATGTTTATAAAACTAAACCAGTGTCGATGAACTAGCTTGTACTGCTAGCCCTCACACGCACATACTAGCCCTCCTCACATGCACATACTTGCGCGCACACACACACACACACACACACACACACACACACACACACACACACACACACACACACACACACACACACACACACACACACACACACACTGCTCCCATGGGTGCAGAGGGATGAAAAAAGTGAGCAAAAGAGAGATACTGCAAATGAAACGCGAATAGAAGTACAGTATGAGAGAGTTACCACGGGAGCTGTGGTCCCATCCAGCCAACCTCCATCCAATAATGAACTACAGATTGCTATGGGAACAAGGTCGTTGGTGTTATTACCTTGTTGGCCAAACGGCTTGGTGTAGGCAGGGCCGATTTAAAAGAATAACAGTACATAGGCAATCTCTTTTCCTTCTACATTCACTAGTTTTTTGTTTTGTTTTAGTTTTTTACTGAAGTGGTTTATGTAACAGGACTACAGTAGGATACACAAGTGTGTAATTTCAACTCAGAGAGTGTACAAATATAACCAACTTGCAGCTGATTTTTTATAGGGACACATGTAAAGACGCCATTGGCGTTACAGTAATAGAGTATGCTACTGATGAATTAATTGATGGTCAAATCCTGCTGAGACATAAGTCCTGATAGTAGGCTTATTTTGTAAATGTGTTAATGTGGCTGTTGAAGTTCCGGTTTGAGTCCATCTGTACACCAAGATTTTGGTGCTTGGGTTGTGGTTTTTAACATTACTGTACCAATTGAAACTGCACACTGACTTTTAGTCATTCTTCCTTGGATACAAAAACAATCCGTTTTGTCTTTAATTGAAGAAAATGTCTGGCACATCCAATCTAGGTTTGTTCAATGCATTACTCAATGCTTGTATTGGACCGTCTCGAAAACAAGAGAATCAAGAAATATCCTAACCAAAAGGTAGCCTATCCAATATGCCATCCAAAAGTCCAACTCCAGCCTATACACTGACTGTCAGACATCTGGTCCTTTTGAATACTCTGTCCAGTAGCCTGTGTTGACCACAGCTGAAAAATCCCAGCGCGCATTTGCTGTCGTCTGTGAATCTGCTGTAAGGCATGATACTTTGTCATACGATGGTGTCGCAGGCAGGAAATAGCTGATCGACAAGCTCGCAATGCATCACATGCATTGATCTACAAGCTCACAATGCATCACATCATTCTGAGCTTGTACTGTAGATCTGCTATTTATATTACTGTAAGCATTATGCACACATTACAGATTATTTTATCATTATTATTAATTTTTATCCCACGATTTCGTAACCCATTTTTTCACCCAGTGCCAATGCCTAAGCTGTAGTCTTGGGCGCTACTCTCCCTATGCCAGCCTGGGGAGAGGCCACTTCTTATTACCTGACAGGGGGGAGTTTCCCCGGTAGGACGTAGCGCATGGAAGGAACACGTTATTTCAACCAGTTCCTTTCCCATGCATCAGGCTCCCCTCCTTTTGTGACTGTTAGCATATATGAGCAATAGTTGCTTAGATTATTTTTATCTGAGTTGGAGTTGCGTTGCGTACCTCTAAAATGTTTCGATGTTAATCAATTTCAGCATCACTGAATTTAACTTTTTTTCTTTTATACCTGAGCTCTTTGAGGGCTCCATGTTGCACAAATCCCATCTACTGCACCTCAAACGCTGACTGCAAAATGCTGAAGGGCGGTCCCATTTGCAGATTTCTTTATTGACTGCTGCCTTTAGTAAATTAGTTAATTTCACGCACATTGCGAGCACAAATTGCAATCAATGTACACTTGATGTATGTAAATCTAGCCCTCTGAGTCAAAATTGACACTTAGGATTTTAAAGTGCACTTGACACCCCTAAAAATACAGAATTACGTATAGCTGCTTGCACAGCATATTGAGGCCCGGGATTGAACCATGGACCTTTATCTTCTCAGTCTTAAAACTTCTCTCAGGTGAGCTATTTCTGCCTTAATGAAACAATTCAAACATGGCCTGCAAAACATACAGAAAAGGGGTAGGCGGGTATTCTTTTTCAGAACTCAAATCTCTCCCCTGCCGCGCAGGAAACTTTACGATAATAGAAATTGTCAAAGGTTTGAAGACGGAAGGCGAAGGGGGGTATGGGAAGCAATTTGGTGTGACGTGCAGCCCCCCTCCCCCTCTTCCCTCCTTGCCTCCCTCCCAAACAATCAACGGGGGTAATGAAAATGATAATGGTAATCTTTACGGCCCACCATGCCAGCCCAAGACACCCAGCGACCCACCGACACAGATTTAATTAGCTTTCTTCTTCTGCTTCTCCTTGTGCCTGTCTCCCATCAAACCTTGGGCACTATAAACTATTAATGGCCCTCTTAGGCAATTTAGCTTGATCACAAACTCAAACCAGGTCTGAGTTTCAGGCTGGCCTGAGAACATTTTGAAGAGAGAGATTAGGGGTTTGGAAAAAAATAAAAAGAATCACTCACCCCCACACTCGTTTATAAAAAAAAGGGTTGGGGGAATAAACGGGTGGGTGGGTGATTAATCCTGATCAAAGGCCTTTTATCATCTTCTGACCACCCAGCGAAAGCAAAGACAATAGGTGGGTGGAGGCTTTCTTCTTTCTTATGAGATGACTCAAGGAGTTGGGTCCGGTTCGCTTGGCAGCGGGCACACATGCCACACCATGTAAATGCTACATCTGGTTTGCTCATGTAATGATGTGTGATTCAAACACACACACTGTAGCCTAATGCAGAAGTGTATTTTTCTTGTATAGTGGGATGCTAGGTCCAGTGTTACGCGTAAAGGTTGAAGTCGATCGGTCGAGCGGTTCTCGAGATGCACGGACAGATACATTCATAGCCACGCATGCACGTATGCATTTGCAAGTATGCAATTTGCGTAATTAGAAGGATATAGGCCTACAATATATAATGTGGAGTATAGGCTACTGTATGTATAGGTATAACATATGAAGTGCAGCTCGGGCATGTGCTAGTGTATTTCTTGTCCAGCTCACATTTTCATTTGTTGTGGTTAGAGGGCAACGTGCAGGCCCTTGGTTACGTCTTAAGATTCCGTATTAAAAAAAAAATCCTTCTCCTGAGCCCCTCTGACCTGGCCATATGGACGCAGAGCTGTTTGCCTGACCACAGCAGCTGGAACGGCCCATTGTTAGGATTGCTGCGATCCTTAATAACTGTCTTTGCCCTGGTCCTGCACCATCTGGTGTAGATCTAATGCAACTTGCGGAACCCCAGTGGCACGTTCAACCGCACATAACACTCTTGTGACTTGTCCAGAGCAGTTTCAAGATTCAAGAGGGTGTATTTGTCACTCGCTCAAACAAGTATGTGCAGCGAAATGTTGGTGTGATGATGTGAGTCCAGCAGAAGGCTCAGCACGCAACCCTGGGGGGCTCTGGTTTCGAGGATGAGGGTGGTTGAGGTGGGTATGCAAGTACGTGCAGTGAAATGTTGGTGTGGCACGCTCCTCAGACTGTGCAATATAAAAATGGTATAATAAAAACAAGGTATAATACAAGTAAAAAACAAACAAACTTGGCAGCATTAAGTAAGAAAGTAATACATGTATCAAGTGAGTAAAAGTGTGTCAGTGTATACTGTGTGTACATTGTTTTTAAATAACATCATAGTTGTGCAGAAAAATAAAAACTGTATTGATACTACTACTGTATACAGTCAATTTAATTGGAGTTGCAGCTTCTCTGGGTTACTGAGGTAGAATTTATTACTACAGTATATGTTGCAGCCAGAAGAAAATATTCTGAAAAGAGAATATACAGTGGGGACTATGGTGATAAAAGCTGAAATGAAGTCAATAAACAGCAGCCTAACATAGCCCGCTTGCATATTAATTATGTCATGACTTTAATATGTTTCAATTTGCTAATGATGGTAAAGTGCCTTCATCGGGTACTTGGTGACAAGGAACATACTAACATACCTCTCTTCATATTAGTTTCATTGGCCTAGCATCCACCATTGATGTGCGTGTAAATAGGTACTGTATGCTTTCAAGGAACATACTACAGTAGAACCCATTCTCTGCAGGATTCCATCTCTGTGGTTGTACAAAACCATCTCAGCTATTATTATTTTATTTGTATATTTTATTAGCTCTAGATACGTTACAATGACCATCTTTTGCCAGCCTTTGTGCTTTTTTCTATTTGTTTGTAAGTAATAGGTTCTTATGCTAAGTGTACTTTGGGTAAGATTATGAGCTAAATGCCTCATTTTCAAATGTGAACGAATGAGGAAAAAAACGAATCTAACAGGCCTTTGTTGTTTAAACCTATTTGTGTAAGAAAGGGATTTGTGTTGGTTTTGGACTTCTAGTGTGTAACCACTGACTCTGCTTTATACAGCAGACACCTACAGTATGTATTATTTTCCCTTTTGCAACTTTTTCAAGCTGCCTTTTTAATTCAAGGCTGGATCAATGCTCCTATATCAACAAACATCATTCATACCAGGGTCGGTAAACTGATCAATTAAAATCACATTCTTTTCATCTACCTTTTTTTCTCTTTCCAGAAGGCATGCACATGCACACAGTGTAAAAAAGTAAATGGAAGGCCACTGTGCCCTGTAATTGACTCAGCTTTATTCAGTGTTGCACCACTCACTATAACACAGTACACAGTGCATTTTCAGACAGTTACAGTGTAGAGATGATAATAATAATTATTATTATCATATGGGTAACAATATGAATAATAATAGTACCTCAGATTTAAATAGCACTTTTCTAAGTACTCAAAGCCGCTTTACATGGAAAAAAAGAGAAGAAATCAACTTTATTTGGAAAAAGCTAAACAATAAAATAAGTCTAACAACCTTAAAACAGTAAAACAAGTACTGAGAAACTTCCCAACTCAAGCACAGCTGGGAAAAGCAGTTGTGAAGAGGTGGGTTTTGAAGGAAGGGACTTTGATATGGTTGGGGAGTGCATTCCAGAGGGAGGCGGCAGCCACAGAGAAAGCCCTGTCGCCCGGAGGTTCGTAGCTTGGTCCTGGGGACCACCAGGACATTGACATTACTGGACCTGAGGGAATGGGGATGGAGGAGGTCGGGGAGGTAGGGAGGAGCCAGATTATTGAGTGCCTTGGTTTGACAGGTAGCCAGTGTATAGTGGAGGTGGAGGACTGGTGTGATATGGTCTTCGGAGCAGGTATTGGTGAGCGGACAGCTGAATTCTGAACATATTGGAGTTGATAGATGCAGAGAGAGCGTAGGCCGGGGGATTGACATGTAGCAAATGGCCAGGAATGGCCAGGAATCGAAGCCCATGTGGTATGCACCCTAATCACTCTGCGACCGGATCACTAAAATGTAACACTCAGGATTTCACACTATACATTCATGATGGAGTATGAGAGTCACTGATACATCAATGGAGCTGAGTTATGCCTATAAGCAAGCCGTTTCAATACTGCTGGACAAAAGAAGTCCTGTTTTGAAGCAAACCAATGATATTGTTTATAACCATTTCAGTGTGGTAGTATCCTAACACGACCAAAGTAAATGGCTAGAAGTAAGGTTTTCAGGAATGGAGAATAGAATCTATTTCCTTTATGCATTTATTTATTTGTATGTGTTTGTGTACACCGTCTAATAAAATCAATCACATTATATACAATAAACCCAAAATGAAAGTCTTTAGGCTTAGCAGGGCTTAATAAACAAGAAAAAAAACACACAGTTCCACAGTATTTCCCGTACCAGCATCACTTTGTTTCTCTTCCTCTCCAAGCTTGTTGTGGCTCCTCCAGAGAAATTCAACCTGACTGTTTTTATTTCTATATAACCTGAGGCAGTTCTCACTAACTCAATCAATACCATCAATTTCAATGTTTAGCCTTTGTCCATTCAGCTCTGCTTTCAGGCCAATATGTCCAGAATGAGGCCAATGAGTCCATTCATTGTTGAGTTAACATTTATGGATGTCACATGTTGTTTTTCATTACGTTTGTTCCCAGGAACAATCATGAGGCTTACAGCAGCATTTCAATCACTTTGTATTAAAGGTGATTTTTAGGCTGCTGTGTGGCTCCAAAGGTAGATATTCACCTTAAGTTCCCTCAATTCTTGTACTGTGTGTGTGTGTGTGTGTGTGTGTGTGTGTGTGTGTGTGTGTGTGTGTGTGTGTGTGTGTGTGTGTGTGTGTGTGTGTGTGTGTGTGTGTGTGTGTGTGTGTGTGTGCGTGCGTGCGTGCGTGCGTGCGTGCGTGCGTGCGTGCGTGCGTGTGTGTGAGAGAGTGAAAGAAAATACAATAGTTTGACATTACCAAAATGCATTAGATGAGTACAGTAACAATTTATTTACTACCATTCTGTATTTATTTATATTCTTATGAATTTATATTAGAGATGATCTATTGGGTGTTTGATATAAGGAATAACAGTGTTTTTAAAGATACATTATGTTTCAATAATACCCTGTTTTAATTACTTGTTTATTTCAAAAATAATGATAGCAACCTCTCAGCCAAACAGCGTGTACGTATAAAATGCTAATGGGGTGGTTTCTTTGGGCGCTATTAACATTGTGACCTGGCACAGAGCAGTGCTGCTTGAGGGACTAGCACAGCGGGCCATCTGACAATAATGAAACCTTTAATCTGAGATCCAGCCAAACACATGAATGACATTTCCCAGTCAGAGGTCCCATTCACAAACAGCGGGTGACCAATCAGGGCGAGACAGAGCTCAATCAGATGGAAATGAAGCACATCTGTCTACAAGAAGCAGGGGGCGATTAATGGGTTCACATCAACAGAAATGAGCATAAGACACATTATCTCCAACCTTTGGGGCAATGTGATGCGCATGTTGTACTGTATATATTATGACACACTTCTTAATATGCTTTTGCACATGCTGTGCTAAGCCGTACGTGCTATCCTTGGTATCTTCAGACTAGGTTAAATAGTAGTAGCTTACTGTTATGTGAATACAATACTTCAATACGTCATGTGAACAGTTAATAAGGCACACTTGTCATGTTATTGTGTATTTGTGCAGATCTAAAATGTGAGTTGTGTTATGTTATGTTATGTTATGTTATGTTATGTTATGTTATGTTATGTTATGTTATGTTAAATTATCTTATCACATCATAAAAGCTAAAGCCAGTAATTTACAGGGAATTTGCCAAATGATTAGCAGTCATAAGCAAATCAATCTTCAGAGTTCCGTGAGCATGTCAACATCACAGGACATCACATACAATATAGAATAACAGTCATTCCTACAAAATAAAATCCAGAGAGTTAATTTAGCTCGGACAGTGTAACCGGGGACCAGTGAGGGTCGTTTTCGTTAGATTCATAGAGTTAAATGCACACTCTGGAGTTTGCAGTGTAATCCTCCCCTGATGGATGTCCCTAGCATGTGTCATTCTTTCTACTGCGACAGGAATCCTGGGGATCAAGACACATACAGCTGATGGATGCCTTAGCTTGAGCTGCCTGTCTGTCCAAACAATGGGAGTGATGGTGACTGCACCATTCATCAACTTTGCCATTCCTCTCCGTCTGTCCGTCTGTCCGTCTGTCCGTCTGTCCGTCTGTCCGTCTGTCTGTCTGTCTGTCTGTCTGTCTGTCTGTCTGTCTGTCTGTCTGTCTGTCTGTCTGTCTGTCTGTCTGTCTGTCTGTCCGTCCGTCCGTCCGTCCGTCCGTCCGTCCGTCCGTCCGTCCGTCCGTCCGTCCGTCCGTCCGTCCGTCCGTCCGTCCGTCCGTCCGTCCCTCTCTCTCTCTCTCTCTCTCTCTCTCTCTCTCTCTCTCTCTCTCTGGTATTTCTCCATCATGTCTAGTGAAGGATGACAGGAGGTTAGACAGGGCAGATCGAGCAGATGACATGAACCGGATACAAACCGTTTCAATGTACAGATTATTATTTTTGATAGTATATTGTTTAGACTGATGCTAGTTTCTCAGTTTACCTGATCCTAGTTTACTGAGGCAATACATCGTGCCATTTGATGTATGTGTTCCTTGCTTATTGGAAGTCACTCTGGATAAGAGTGTCTGCTAAATGCCTAAATTGTAAATTGTAAACGCGTTGCGAGCTTGCTATTTTCACACAATGTTCAGCTATTATGACATGCCCAGAATAGGGATGCTAGGGTTCATGTTGTTAAATGTAGCAGTAATTCCTTTTCAGTGTGTTATAAAGGTCAGTGGTATTAGTCATATTTATATAGGCATAAATTATTCACTTTTATTCCAACAATAATTTGAGTAGGACAGAAGATAAAGGTTGAGGTGGTGTCTATGATAGCTCCCACATTCTTCGGCGTCATGGGACTGTAATGTTGACATCTTGTGGCTTGTACAAGAAAAGGAGAAAAAACTACAGAGCTGAAAGCCATTCTTTATGACTCTGGGGTAGATGGGAAATCATTCTGCTGAGTGTTCCATGTGACATTGGATGTTTAGGTAATCTGTGTCTCGGACACAGTGTTTCATTGGGAACATCTTTACAGTGCGCTTTCCCACTTTCCAAACTAAAAGTTTACAGAGAAAATGTATTCATGAGACTGGCAGCCAAGAAAAAATAAATCTTCAATTTTGTGGTTCAATTTAGCAGTTTGTTTTTTGGGGACCTCAACAGAAATGCCTCGTTGATATTTGTGTAAACAAAAAAAATCTGTAATGTTTTTACAAATCAAAGTCAAATTTAAGTTGTTCTACCACAGCTTATGGTTTTCAGAAGGAAATATGGGAATTGCTCGTTCAAGACGAGAATATGTCTGCTATTTTTTGTAATGTTGGCTTTTATCTGGGACTTTGTACATCTATACAACTCTACCATTCAAGATCTCTATTCAGAATGAATGTATGTTCTCTGCCCGTCCAGCAATATGACGTACTCTCAAGACCTTGCAAAGAAAAGAAATCAGTTTTTCAATAGCCATGACCTTGAGTTCACCTAATGTGTGTTAGTGCCTTTATTATTCTGTGTGTGTGTGTGTGTGTGTGTGTGTGTGTGTGTGTGTGTGTGTGTGTGTGTGTGTCAACCTTCACTCAAAACATTTTTGTCATCTCTGCCTTGCAGAGTTCCTGTGGTCTTTGTGAAGTCTATCGGATTGCTGTTTTACTTTTATTCACTGTTTTAAACCTTTATCGACACCCCCATTATGAATGAAAAATGGTACTTAGTTACTTTACTATTTGTAACTAAAATCTTTGCTTCTGGGGGTCCCTGGAACAAAATATTTTGAGATGGGGGTCCACGGCCAAATACATAGACATTTTGGGGTCCTTGACATGAAAAAGTTTGAGAACCACTGACATAGCAGCATAAGTTTTTCCAAAAAACTGTTAGGATTTAGAAGACATTTTGTAGGATCGGAACCTCAGGCCTTAATGGGTTAAAAGGATAGTGGGGGAGCACTGCAAGGGGAGGGACACAACCGAACAGACACCACAGCAATGTTTAAGATTTCCTTTTTTCTCCCCTTTGTTTTAAGTTCTTTTCAATTTTCTAATGGAATGTATGTTGGCTTTACTTAACATACTTTGGTAGTTACATGTTGTTATTTTAGTTGTGGGTGTGAGATCTCGGTAGTCTGGTTTTTGTTTCCAGTTCTGATATAGTTTAGAGGATAAGGATAAGGATAATTCTTTTTAACAGGTCGTTCATGAAAGTCCTTGCGGTCTTGTTTCCAATGAGAACCTGTGAGCAATTAGGGGTTAAGAGTCTTGCTCAGGGACAAATTTCATTTCATCGACACATATGCTGGCCTGGCCTGGAATCGAACCTGGGGCAACCAGGGCCTCTGGCTCCCTAGGCGGGCTCACTAACCACTCAGCTAAAGCTATGGCTGCCCCAAGGGGGAAGTCCTGGGTCCAACAACCCCAATGTGTGGTTGACCAATTAGCTTCCATTATCTTTAGTTATTTTTGTGCAGGATTTCCTGTCCCTTTTGTTCACAGTTTCAGATCTAGACCAAAGTCTACTATTGTTGGCCACTGGGAGCTTCCAGGTACTACCCAAGGTAAATAAAAGAAGATTCCCAGATTCGTCGCATTGGGACAGTGGGAGGCAAACTGCAGCCGAGAGTTCAGTGGAATACATTGGAGTCAAGGAGAGCCATGTGGACCAGCTTATGAACAAACATTGTTTCTGAACGACTGCGACCTTTGTAAAATACTCGGCCCAGGAAAATAAAATAAGACATGTCACACAACGTTTTTTGCTGTGTTGCTTTTCGATCTGTGCACTTTTATTATAATTTTTATTATAATTTTATTGAGGTATTTTTGAACGTGCCAAAGTATCGCGAGACTATAGGTCATTGACAGTCTGACAACCAAATCTCGCGATACTGCCGAGGAAGAAACGATACATGGCGCTGTTTAGATGCCTCAATAAAATGATACAGTGTGCACATCGAAAAACGAATTATTAGAAAACAACCTGTGATATGTCTTATTTTATATTTCGGAACCGATTAACTGACAAAGGTCCCAATCGTTCAGAAATAGTGTTTGTTCTCAAGCTGGTCCAGCCAGCTCTCATTGACTCCAATGTGTTTCACCGATTCCGGTTCCAGTTTTGCCTCCCATGCGCGTCAATGGTGCCTGCCCGGCCCGTGGACTGTACCTTCTTCTATCATAGCCTAGGTATAACCATAGTCCTCCAGTTGGCCACTGGGAGATGCCCAGTTCAGCCACATTCGTCTAGCAGTGGCCACTGGAAAGTGCCCAGTCAAATAATTATGTGTGTGTGTTTGCTTTTTCATCAACTTAAAGGGCATTTGGATACTTCAAGTATAACACTCAATATTCAAGGCATTTCATCTCTTAATGCAGTCTGCTAACAGGCACTTTGTCTTTTCTGAGAAATGCACAGCCATGGCCATGTGAATGTATCGCTGATTACAAAATCCATGAAGAAATGCATTGCTCTCGCCTGTGTCTGAACCTGTATTGATTGAACACGGGGCTATTTGTTTTAAATGATGGCTGTGATTACATGTCCCTGATCATGGATACGATATTGCATAGTAAATGATTTATGGGCAATCCATGAGGCTATATGTTTTTACAAGATAATATTGGATTTGGGAAATCCCCATAGTATTGGCATGAGGAGGTGGAGGGGGAGGTGGGTGGTGAGGGAGGAGGGAGGGAGTTCCCTCAGAATTTATGAATGTTACAATGATTACATTTTCAAACGGCAATTTAATATAACCTTTGATGGGAGCAACAAATCTCATCAGTTCATTTCTCATAAAGACCAGACCTCTCTTATCACCATTACTTCAACGTCCAGGACGTAAACAACCAAATTATTCCAAGTATATAATAGTAAATGAAGGGCATTATCACTGGTAAGCGGCCACGCTAAGTAATGATGTGCAATAAATGGGCAAGCTGTAAACGCAGAATTGCAATGTGATATTAAGGGGTGAATGTGTTGATATATCATAATGTAACAGGAGCAAGTACATCGTTCATATCCAAAGTACTTGCTTTGATTTGTAAAGAAAATAGGTACATTTTCTAAACCACTTCAACCCTATACAGTTCATCATATGACAAATAGCGAATAGCCAATCTACAAGCTGCTATTTTTGTATTCCCCCCCCCTTTAAGTTTACTCAAATTAAAATAGAAAATGTGTCCAAAATAGGGACACCATATGTTCACACTACATTTGAATTAAATTGTGATAATATCTAAATATAAATATCAAACATATCAGAAATACAGTCTACGGGTGCGTTCAGAAATTGCGCACCGGAGTGCACTCGCCCATTTTGTATTGGCCAGTGCGCTCAGTATTTCCGAACGCACCCTACATTTCCCAAAAGGAAATGCATGTATTTAATTCAGTCTGACCAGAAGCAGGGATAAAACATATCTCCACCAGCTATAAAAATGAATGACCAGAGGATATCAAAAGCAGAGGCATGGATTTCTCCCCCCACAAGTGTGTCTCATTGAGAGTATAGTCTTTTGTTTACTTTCACCAGAAAAAAATGATGGCTTCCCTCACCATTATCAAATGACCCTGAGACACATGCCAGCGAATGCAGGCAACAAAAACATCCACTAAGTGCCTCGGTACTTCAGAATCAACCTAGAGAGATGGTGTACATTCACAGCAAAACCATGACTTTGTTGTTTTGCGGGCTAACACAAGCAGTATGCTGCTCCGTCAGGGGACACTTATTGTTTCGCTAATTGCTTCTGTCAGATAAAAGCCACGTATCTTCTGTTGCCAGCGAGTGTCCAAGGGAGAGGGGCTCAGGGAAATAAACAAAAACAATATGCACAATTACAACAGACCACCTCAAATTAGAAGAAAAGACAAAACAAACAAAAAACAAACAAACAACCCAACCAACCAACAACCTGCCCTTACTGTACAGTAAATGTTTTTTTTAACTTGAGGTGCCTTTTTAAAAAAGAAGAACTCAAAAGCAGGCTTGAAACCATGAGACATTTCCTCTGGTCAACTCCAGAGTGTAGGTGAGGATGAGGAGGGCGATATCGGACCAATTAGCCTGACTCATTAGCTTTGGGAGAGCATTAGAAAATAAAGCTGTGGCAGGATGGACTCGGCCGTGAGTGTTTTTGCATTATTGATCAGGAATTAATGGCGGAAGTTACTGTCATTAAAAAGAGGGAGTTGTGTGTGTGTGTGTGTGTGTGTGTGTGTGTGTGTGTGTGTGTGTGTGTGTGTGTGTGTGTGTGTGTGTGTGTGTGTGTGTGTGTGTGTGTGTGTGTGTGTGTGTGTGTGTGTGTGTGTGTGTGTGTGTGCGTGTGTGTGTGTGGAGGGGTGGGCGGGGTGCTGCTTGAGAAGAAAACCCTTAGTAATGGCAATCCGGGCCATTTAAGAGTCAGCGAGAGGACTATTAACCACTTATGGGTGGGAGGAGGAGGAGAGAAGGGGGGAAGGGATGAAGGAAGGCCAGCGGACTGCACTAAAAGCACTATGGCTCTGATGCTCGCAGTATGTTCCTTAACAGTTGCTTCATCGTAATGTCAGTGAACTACTAAATGGCTGCCATTGTTTTAATTTGTGCTCGATAACACTTCTTATCACATTACCGTTATTTGCTCTGAGTGAAGGGGTGATACAGTAAAAGGCCAGAGAGGGTGGAGATCTTGTGCCGATTGGTCAACTACCACATCAGCACT
Source organism: Gymnoscopelus microlampas (assembly GCF_963454915.1). NCBI lineage: Eukaryota > Metazoa > Chordata > Actinopteri > Myctophiformes > Myctophidae > Gymnoscopelus > Gymnoscopelus microlampas. The sequence continues at coordinate 19,490,932 of NC_139942.1, forward strand.
TAAACCCTATTATACCAGTGATTCTCAACCTATGTGCTACGGCCCACTGGTGGGTCAAATGGATATTGTCAAGTGGGCCCCCAAATAATTGGCAACATATTAATATTTAGAAACTTGCTGTATGGGAGCACAATTGATTGATGCTCTGAAAATGTGTGTGGCCCACCCATCTGACCACTTAACATGCCGAATGGCTGCCGTGTTAAGTCGTCAGATGGGTGGGCCACAAACGCTTTTGAGATTTTCAAATGGGCCCTGATCCAGAAAAGGTTGAGAACCACTGCTATATGCTGTACTTGACCGGAGTCCGACAGGGGTCTATAGGTCGGGGTCCCCTCCTTTCACCTCCTCTTCACTGAAAATAGCCAATCTACAATCTTGCAACGCCTTGTGAGCTTGTAGGAACAAGACCCTGAGATACTTAAACTCCTTCACCTGCAGGGGCAAACCTGCACTGCACAATCCATAGGTTTCCTGCTGAGAACCATGGCCTCAGATAATCACTGTAGCCTCTGTCTAATTATGTGCCTGTCTCATGTTCAAAACACATCTGTTGCCTATTATTAAAGCATCCCCCCCTTTCTATCTGTTTCAGTGCAACAAGTGGACACACATCGGTATGTTTCACACATTTGATCAGTGCTGCTACTGCTGTCCAAAACATCTGATCTCCAAGCAAAAAAAAACGGTTGCTGCATGATGCGTTGTGTGCTTGTAGATCAGATCTGTTTTCGCATCATAAGTGGAAGTAAAACGGCAACGCTGCGCTGGCTTGGAGAGAGAGGGGGAAACTCAATTTGCTTTGTAAAAACCTTCATTTTATTTTATTTCTTTAGATTAATAAAGGAATAAGCCTTTGAAATGCCACCTAGAGTGGAACCTGAGTCTTTCAAATCGGATGGATTGATACAGGAGGGTGAGTAGGGGGGCTTTGGCCGTCT